>NW_015389948.1:18932-64803 GCF_001527695.2 Protobothrops mucrosquamatus
GCCGCAAAGCGAAGGTTGGAGACCGGGCGATAATTGGCCAACTCATCTGGGTCCAGGGAAGGCTTCTTGAGGAGGGGCCTCACAACGGCCTCCTTAAGGGCCACAGGGAAGACACCCTCCTGCAAAGAAGCGTTAATAATTCCCTGGAGCCAGGCTCGTGTGCCCTCCCGAGCTGCCAGTACCAGCCAGGAGGGACACGGATCTAACAAACATGTGGTTGCATTCAGCCTCCCCAAGACCCTGTCCATGTCCTCGGGAGCAACAGAGTCAAACTCCTCCCATACAACCATCTCAAGACCTGCTTCCGTCTCCTCCCCCTGGGCCAACCAGTCGGAGTCCAAGCCTTCTCGGATCCGGAAAGGTTATGATCCTCTGTTGGCCTATTTGTGTCAGTGGAGATCTGTGGCTGTTTCATCCTTGCAGTTTTCTTTATTCAAGGGTATCTGCTGGTGTAATGTCTGATAAGCTGGTAACAGTTCAATGTGCCGGTTGATGGAATGCTTGTTGGATAGCCATGCCTCTTTTAGCAGACGGCCACCCTTTGTTATATCATGAGCAATGACCCTGGCCTCCGTGAAATTAAACATGTGGTTATATTCTGCGGTGTGAGACCACACTCGGGACCGCTGCTCATGGCGTTTGATGGCCAATTCGTGTTCATGCAGTCTCGTTCGAAGGCGCTTAGTGGTCTCACCTATGTAGTTGTATGCCCGTGAATGAGATGTCATCAGTGGTTTATCAAATTAACTGTAACAATTGCGCATGCAACTATGTATATGTGTACATACGTTATATTTCTTTCTTATCCCAACTATCCTTACATCCCATGAATAAAAAAATAAAATAAACAAATAAATAAATAATTCCAAGTCCTGGTTTTTTCTATCATCTTTTCTTCTTTTCCAAATTCTTATTATCCACTTGTACTTTCCATGAAATAACTCCAAAAATATCTGTTTTGTTTTGATTTGTAAGAGTAATTTACAAAGTCTTGTTCAATTTTTAAATGGTCATCCAAGTGCATTTCTTACTCCAGTAAATCCATCTCAGTTGTCTCCTAAGGGATTTGTTTGTCTTCAGTAGTAATTTCTGGCTTTAGTGATGTGTTAAAAAGTTCAACCACTTTACCGCCCTATAAATCACATGATTCCTTTAAAGTAGTCATTTTGTGCTCCAATAATCAACTTACAAGACTTCATTGATTAGCAAACAAGACAGATTTTTTTCTCTACACAAGAGATTCTTTGTAATTAACTTCATAGTCTTTAAATCAGTTTCACAAAGCATTGATAAAGTTTTCCAAAAACAACTCTAAAATCACCTCTTTGCTGTATATTACAAAAGATTACAAAAATTAAAGATTTTACAAAGTTGGAAAGATGTGACATTATTGTTATTATGTGATGTCTCCTATTGACATCGCCAATCAAGAAGAGAACCAACCAGCTGCTCAGAATTTAAATATAGTTCCAAACGAACAACCACTCTCATGACCAGCTGACCACACTGGATCACCAGACATTTATAAGCTAAGGAGAATAGGACAAGAAAATCCTGCTGATGATATTATCTAGTCTGGTAATGAAATGTCCAGAAACTAAACTGAAACAAGCTTGGAGAGCAAATCAGTGCCAAAATCTAAAACCCGAGTTACAAGTATTTTCTATTATTTCAAAGATGTGATGTTCTTTCTTTTTAATTGGACTGAACAGAATCTTACCCACTGACTGGCAAACTTGTTTCAAAAGTTTCTTTCTTTCTTTCTTTCTTTCTTTCTTTCTTTCTTTCTTTCTTTCTTTCTTTCTTTCTTTCTTTCTTTCTTTCTTTCTTTCTTTCTTCCTTCCTTCCTTCCTTCCTTCCTTCCTTCCTTCCTTCCTTTTTTCCTTCCTTCCTTCCTTTCTTAACATATGCTTTGGTTTGCTTTGCAGGATCTGTCCTTTTTGTAAGGGGGGCCGGATGTCAACGCTGCAAATACTGTATATTCTTGCTTTGACAATGTGCAGAACTGTCTGGTATATATATAGTTAAACCAGCAACTAGGGAAGAGGGAGGAGCATAAGGATAGCCCGGGAGAAAGAAACCGGAAGTAAATCACATCTTCCAAGTTGATTGGAAGATGTGAACCATGACCCTACAATAAGGGAGTGGAAAATGTTTGGAATGTTATGCGTAACGGAAGAGAAGCAGACCTAAGCATTCCACCATGCTGTGCTGACTTATTGTGACCTTAATAAATGCTTTTAGGAGAAAACATGCCTGAAAGTCCTTTTAAGTGTTTCGTTACTCAGACACATGACAAAATGTTTATCTTAGTTTTTTATGTTTATCTTAATTTTTTATGTTTATCTTAGCTTTTTATGTGTCATTGTTTTAATCTGGTTTTGTAAAATGTTTCATTGTTGGTTTAACTATATGCCATTGTTAGAAGTAAGTCTTCATCCTGGTTCATCCAAGCCGGGAATAAATAAGCAAACATGGCGACTGCTTTGGGAAGAAGGTTACAGTTTATTGCAGAAGAAAGATGGTCCTTGCAAGAAGGAGCAGAGGAGAAGAAAGAGAAAGAGCACATGGGTAGAAGGGCTTTTATACCCCCTCCAGCCCTGCTTGGAATAGTTTCCTGTTCCTGTGGCATGAACTTTGAGGATATTTCTGAGTGTTTTTCTAGGCCTTGATATCTGTGGTTTAATCCCATTATCATATCCTGCTTCCCAGGTGATGGGGCTAATGACTCTTAAGAGCTTCTTTTGTCTTGAGATCCCTGGCTCCAAACTTCCTGATGGTTCCACATCTGCATTTGTATAAGACTAGCTACTGCTTTGGGCAAAGAGATGAGGCCAGGTTTGGTTTCTGCTTTTCAAAAAATGCTTTTAAAAATCCTTTTGGTGAACAATATCTTTCTTTCTGCCTTTTTAATATTTCCTTCTCCGGGCTAACTTCCCACACCATCCAGTGTCACTTTGTGTAAGATAGGCAGCAATATAAATTTGGTAAATAAAAAAAAGAATTTGTAAATAAAGAGATTTTAAGTAAGTGTCAACCGGATCTTCAGTGTTTTTTCAATGCTTACTTGCTCTTAGCTGCCATAGAAATGAGGAGGGGAGGCTTAGGTATTTGGGGTGGGCTGGTGTGTGAGTGTGTCTCCTGGGAATTGAAAGGGAGGTTTTTACTCATGAGCTATGGCACAGCTGAGTGAATTAGTTTACACTTCTCCACAACTTCTTCCAGCAGTTCCAAGAAGGCTCCATACCCATTTGCACTACTCAGGTGACCTTAAGGACACAGATAAACCTCCAAGTGGCCTCAATAACTCTCTAAAAGAATGCAAATGACCAGTTGTCTGCAAGGAATATAAATCCTTCCATTCCCTAACATCCAGTCAGAGCTGAAGAAGCTTCTTGGATGAGAAGCGAAACGTCTTCAAAGAACAAACAAGAAAGTCCAGTTGCCTCCTTTGGGACAACCATGACCAAGATGACTGAGAATCTCCATAGTCACATTTGTGTTCTTTCGAACTGCTAGGTGGGCAGGAGCTGGGGAGAGTAATGGGAGCTTGCTCCAATTTGCGGTGCTCGGGTCTCAAACCCAGGCTGTCAGCTTTCCAATTGACAATCTCTCCAGAAGCGGTGAATGCGCTAACACTGGAAGTTTTTAAGAAGAAACTGGACAGCCATTTGTCCGAAATGGTATAGGGTTTCATGCCTGAGCAGGGGGTTGGACTAGATGACCTCCAAGGTCCCTTCCAACTTTATCATTATTATTATTAGATGACCATCTTTAACCACTGAGCCATTGTGCTCAAGGCTTAAGGATAAAAAGGTACAGGTAGTCCTTGACTTAGGGCCACAATTGAGCCCAAAATTTCTGTTGTGAAGTGAGAATTTTTTAAAGTGAGTTTTGCCTCATTTTATGATTTTTCTTACCACATTTGTTAAGTGAATATTGCAGTTGTTAAATTAGTAACACGGTTGTTAAGTGAATCTGGCTTTTCCATTGAATTTGCTTGTCAGAAGGTCACAAAAGAGGATCACATGACCCCGGGACACCACAACTCTCATAAATAGGAACCAGTTGCCAAGATCCAAATTTTCATAATGTGAACATAAGGATGCTACAATGGTTGTGTGAAAAATGGTCAAAAGTCAGTTTTTTTCAATGCCATTATAACTTCAAACCATCACTAAATGACTGGTTGTAAATTAAGGATTGCCTGTAAGTGTTTATATTTATAACATTACTTTACACAAAGTAAATTTACACAAAGAATTCAAGAGCAAAACAAAAAAACCCTGTACAAAAACACACATTTTAACAAAATCAGATAATACATATAATTTATTTTAAAATTCAGTTTCTATACTTTTCACCTGGATGTGAAAGATTGTGCATCAAGTGATATTATTTGTATGATAGAAGTTAAGTGATCAAATTAAGAGACAAAAATGATGTTTTCAAACAAATCTAAAGGACAGTGTTTTGACATGAACCATCCTTCATAACAAAAGACGTATAGTTGCTGCGCTCATACCCCAAAAAGGGGGAAAAAAAACAAAATCCAGTGACATTCAAGCTCTTTAATCTTCTATTGTACAATTTGCAGAGAAAGCATTTCCTTTTTCATATCCAAAGAACAATTTTCAATAGAAGGCTGGACCTGGCCAAAGAAAGATGACTTGAAGACTCTCTCCTAAGTGGAGATTGAAGGGATATGGACCCAAACAACCACCTCATTTACTGGAAATTGAGAACTGTGACACTAACCATAAATGCTGCATATTATCATTGTCCAAGAAGACTGAGAAATTCCTGGATACTAGGAAAAAACAGCCATGATACAATGAAGAAAGAAGACACAACCAACCACACATATTGCTGCTGAATTTGAGAATAAATGTGATTGCAGGATCAGTTCTTTGTGAAGAGGAACTCATTGCAACTTTCCATTTTAAGACAGTAAAAACAGGTCCTCTGGATCAGGCCACAGCCATCCTCATCTCCCAGAGGCCACACAGATACTTCTGGAGTATCCACAAGCAAAAAATGGACATGTATGAGTTATCCAAACCTCTGAGCAGATATTTAGGCCCAACTTCACCTCCCTCCCTCACACCACACCAATAGGACACTCCATCAACCCATTCTGTGGGAATTATTTTCTAGAAACCTATGAGGCTGTATCTTAGTTCTTCTCTTGTTTAACTTCTATGTAGCAACAGCAATAGCACTTAGACTTATATATCACTCCATAGTGCTTTATAGCACTCTCTGAATAGACCTTTTGAATCTAGTACTGCAAAGGATGCCAACTGCAGATAAAATATAATACAGTTAAAATAATAATATTTTTAGAGTCTCCCCCCCAACAATTATTTCTGGCATATCAGCAAGTTTCCCATTGCACAAGTATCAAGTTTAAAATAAGTGGGTGGCATTTTAGGTAGATTAATAACACAGGACAGATATGATGATGAGACTAAAATCCTAGTGGTTAAATTATAATTCTACTGGATCAGAATGGAGGACACTATTTTCCACCTGCCCTTTAATTATTTCAAGCAAAATCATTGGCCCTGATCATAAGTTGCTCCTTTGTATTCAGGTCTGGCCTCAGAATGATAATGTAGCACTTGGGGATGAAGATGCAGACCAGCAGACCAGCACTGGAGGCCAGGATGGAGAAGATCTGCACAGCCACCATGTATTTCCCTTTGGTGCTCAGGTATGTGGGCACAAAAGTCAACCAGACGCTGCAAAAGACCAGCATACTGAAGGTGATCAGCTTGGATTCATTGAAGGCCCCAGGCAGTTTCCTGGCCAGGAAAGCCACCATGAAGCAGATGGAAGCCAGAAATCCCAAATAGCTTAGGGTGATGTAGAACATAACAACAGAGCCTTCATTGCATTGCAGGATTATCACTCCAGGCTGGGAGTGGAGGTCAGAGTCAGGGAATGGGGAAGAAACTCCAAGCCAGATGGAGCAAATGATAATTTGGACAGCAGAACAAGAAAAAATGATGGAGTTGGCCAAGCTCTTCCCCAACCATCTCTTCACTTGGTTTCCTGGTTTTGTGGCCAGGAAAGCCAACACAACCATGATTGTTTTGGCCAAGAGAGAAGAAATGGCAATTGAGAAGGTGATACTGAAAACCATTTGTCGGAGAAGGCAGGTGGCTTTTCTTGGTTTACCGATGAAGAGAAAAGGAGACAAGAAGCAAAGCAGGAGACAGACAAGGAGGATATAAGACAAATCTCGATTGTTGGCTTTGACAGTGGGAGTTTCTAGGTATTTGATGAATATGATTAAAACAACACCTGAGATTAGAAACAAGAGTAGTACAAAAGAGACCAAGATGATGCCCAGGTATTCTTCATACAACAGGAAGGTTATAACTTTTGGAATGCATTGGACTCGGTCCTCATTTGGATATTTATCATCCGGACACTTGGTGCATTTTTGTGTATCTGAGAAAGCCCAAAAGCAATATTTCTTCAACATTCTGTCCTTTTACTTTTTAAGGAATGCCTTCTTACGATAAAAACTGACACCAGGAGCTTTTTCCTGAATGCATTGCTTAACATCTTCATAGAAAGATGATAAATAAGCCCTAGCTTGATTTTTTGGGGTGGGCCTAATATAAGCCCTATCTCAAAAATAAGCCCTAGTTTTGGGGTGAGGGTGGGTGTGGGGGTGTGGAGCTGTCCCACGTACCCCACACTTACTTACCTTGCAGCCAGGCCTCTCCTCACTGGCCCACTTCTTCTGCAGCGTTTTCTGCAGCCAGGCCTGCATTTCTCAGTCACAGGCCTTTCTGGAAGGCCACTGCAGTTGAGAACTGAGCTATGGACTCAATCCATAGCTCAGTTCTGCAAGACTTCTGAAGCTGAGGATTGAATCCATAGCTTGGTACTCGGCTGCAGAGGCCTTTTGGAAAGGCTGTGACTGAGAAATGCAGGCCAGAATGCAGCTGCAGAATGAAGCTGCTTCTTTGGCCGCAGAAGTGGACTGATTGGGTGGGGCTGTCAGTTCCAGAGGTGAGTATAAAAGATATCCCCTGAAAGTAAGACCTGGTGCCTCTTTTGGAGGCAAAATAAAAAAAAGATCTGGTCTTATATTCGGGGAAACATGGTAGCTAAAGTCTATGATATTTGGTGAAGTCCTAGGAACCAGATGATTTCCTGTGAAATATGCAGAACTTTCATAGGAACCTACGTTATTAGAGGTAAATAATGAATCAGTTCATCTTTCTAGTCAAATATTCTGAGTCCTGCCATATTGCACTTCTTAGTAGAGTGGCCTCACAAGATGCCTATCTTGGGAAGACTAATTGTCTGGCAGAGAAAGCTAGTCCTGCAAACAATTGGGAGCAGTGGTAATATGGATGCAATAAGGTGTACCCATAACTGTCCACATGACTCATTGTGGACCAGTGACAACTTTTCAGTGATCCTCAAGGGGAGGTTCATGTAGAATGCATTAAATTATCTTCCAGGAGGTAAACCTAAGACAATTCCTCAAGTTTCAAATCATTCAGATGTTTGTAGAAAGATAAATATGGAAGGATAAATCCTAATTAAAAAGCAGAAGAGATATTTTCTCTGGCAGTAGTAACACTTTCCCAATATGCCACACCCTCCTATCTCTTTCCAGCACCTTGTCATTTTGCTATTCTTCCCTTTACATAAGAAATTATGCAGTTTCAAAATAAACAGAAAAATAATTGAATTTCAATGTCTTTTAAATTTCATTTTCATGCTCTGGATGAAAATCAAGTCTCTTGGTTGAGAAGAAAGCTGGACTAGAAGTCCTCCAAGGTCCCTTCCATCTCTATTCTGATTCTGATTCTAGCCCACTTCCACAAGATCAGTCCTTTTCTTTGGTGTTACCCACCTTCCTGAGTGGAGATGGTCCCCACTGGACAAGGAACGCAGTCATAGCAGCAAACTGGCTCTCCTTCTCGAGCCCACTTGACAAATCCAGGATGACAATTTTCCACACATTTGGACTGAGGAAGAGACTAAGCAGAAAAACAAGAAATAGCAAAGAAAATATCCTAGCACTAACCACCCATAGAAAATGGAAATAGACTTCAACATTAGCAAATAGTCTCTGGGTTTCTCTTAGGTAAATATGAAATTTCTGGCTAGTTGTAAATGGTTATAGGAGAGATAATTACTGGCAAAGACTTCATTTAGTTCCTCCATTTTGTTTATTACATATTACATATTACATTGGAATAAGATGAGGGAGTCAAGCTATTTTCCAAAGCGCCTGAAGGCAGGACAAGGAGCAATGGGTGGAAGCTAACCAAAGAGAGAAGCAACCTAGAACTAAGGAGAAACTTCCTGACAGTTAGAACAATTAACCAGGGGAACAACCTGCCTCCGGAAGCGGTGAATGCACCAACACTGGAAGTTTTTAAGAAGAAACTGGACAGCCATTTGTCCGAAATGGTATAGGGTTTCCTGCCTGAGCAGGGGGTTGGACTAGATGACCTTCAAGGTCCCTTCCAACTTTATCATTATCATCATCATCATTATTATTATTATTATTATTATTATTATTATTATTATTATTATTATTATTATTATTATTATTATTATTATTATTATTATTATTATTATTATTATTATTATAAAGCCTGGAGTGATGAAAGTGAGAAAAGATTTATGCATTAAGTGACAACTAGTGTGTTTCTCCTCAGGGCTTTATTAACATTAATTCCTCCATTCCTTATACTGTATATGCATGATTTTAAAGTATGATAAACTTTGATCTAAAGTATGATGATCCAACAAACAACATTATAAGTTTTATACACCCCACATTTAATTCTCAGTGAAGATGATCCACCTTGGCGAGTAGGTCTAACCCAGCTGAAGTGATTCATAAGTCTTTGGAAAACAAAAAAAAGACATTGATACTTCCCCAACCTTGTTGAGCAAATTTAGATGTGAAAGAGCATTTTGGTTGATTACAAGTCTCTGTCCTTCAAAACTCCCCAGTTGTTCTTTGATGGGATGATCACTGGGGAGAACCACAACACTCATGATGTTCAGATCTGCTACTACATCTCCATTTTGATCCAGGTATAGTTTCTCCTGGGATAAATTGCAAAACTCATTCTTCTTCAGATAAGCATGGAACTAGAATGGAAATGTTCAGAAATTTTAAAAGCAGAAACCTTGATTCCTTATCCCAGGTGGTCTTTTCACATTTGAAACTTTCTTCTACAGTTGTCTATTATGCAAATATGCTTAGTTGGAAGAACATAATTACTGTTATCTTCAAAAATCAAAAACAAAAGTTCAGCACAATTTGTCAACCACATAGTTTAGAACAGATCGAAAATAAATCGAGCAAACAAATAATTAAACAGACTGTTCATAAACTCCTTGAAAACAAAACAGTGATTACCAGATTGTTTTGTCATGAAGAATGTTGTCAGTTGATCTTCTCCTAGGTAAACCAGATGGGAAACACGACCAGATGATTTAATTCTACTTTATTCTAAGGCTACATTAACATCTTGCAAGTCTGAAAGTACAGCTCTCCCACCAACTCTTTTAACAGCCTGAAAAGTTAGGGAGGATCCTCTTTACATTTCTTTCTCTGCCCATTAGGCAATGGCAGCCTCTCAACCTTTTATCTGATCGATTTTAGGCAGCATCTCTTCCATCCATCCCTCGAGTTCAATCCCACATATTCTAATCTAAATAGATTGTGAGAATTGTCAGGCATGAAAGGCTAGGTCAGTGATGGCGAACCTTTTAGAGACCGAGTGCCCAAACTGCAACCCAAAACCCACTGATGTATCATTGGGTGCTGGGTGGGTGTGGCCCATTGGGTGGGCGTGGCTGCGGTGGTAACAGCAGACTGGATGGGACTAAAAAGTTCAATCAATCAATTCCAACTTTGCAAGATCTTTTTTTTTCCAGCGAGAAGTTGAAATTGACTGATTGATTGAACCTTTTTTTTTGTACACGGCAGCAGAGGCCTAAAGTGAAAAGGTTTTATAAAACCCAGCTGAAGGCCTAGGATTGGGGCTACGGTGCACGTGCCCACAGACAGGGCTCTGAGTGCCGCCTCTGGCACCCGTGCCATAGGTTCGCCACCACTGGGCTAGGTTAACACATAGGGGTTCAATTAAAGTGATTTATTACTAAGTTTATGCATAAGAATCTTTTCAACCAACAGTTGGCAGATAAGTGTCAACGGCATTCAAACTTACTGTAGTTTTCTGGTGGCAATGTAGGGGTTCAGGGCTGATCACTCTTTAAACTCCATCACCTGGTTTGTCAATTCTCCTATACCTTTATTTTACCAAAATATTAGCAAATAATTTCTAATGTTTAAGAACCTAATTAAGTGAGGCTGGATGGTACGATATTTAAGTGGATTAAAAAAAACTTTTAAAAATTGTATTCAAATAATTTTCAATCTTTCTAATAAAACAGGGTAGATATGAATGACAATTAGTCCTTGGTTATCTATTCTTCTATATTGTTATTAATAGAGATAAGTAGAGTTGGTAAATCATGATTTCATGATGGAAGATTTATACCACCTCTTAAAAGAAGCTGTTTTGCTCTCATTTAAAAAAAAACATTTTTTTGTGAAAAATATTTATGGTTTCTTGATTGAGGTACATGAATAAAATATTTACGGTTTCTTGATTGAGGTACATGAATAAAATCCAGTAAAAAAAATCTGATTTTTAGCAACTAGGACTTGACAAGATGTGATACTTTGCACAAGAAAAAAAGTGTGGCAGCTACAGTGTAGATCTTTCATTAAGGTTTCATTTGTACTTTTTCTAAAACTGGATGAATACTGCATCCAGAGGGAGCGAAGCTATTTTCCAAAGCACTTGAGGGTAGGACAAGAAGCAATGGATGAAAACTAATCAAGTTAGAACAATTAATCAGTGGAACAACTTGCCTCCAGAAGTTGTGAATGCTCCAACACTGGAAGTTTTTAAGAAGAAATTGGACAGCCATTTATTTGAAATGGTAGAGTTTCCTGCCTGAGCAGGGGGTTGGACTAGAAGACCTCCAAGGTCCCTTCCAACTCTGTTATTCTACTCTACTCTACTCTACTCTACTCTACTCTACTCTACTCTACTCTACTCTACTCTACTCTACTCTACTCTACTCTACTCTACTCTACTCTACTCTACTCTACTCTACTCTGTTCTGTTCTGTTCTGTTCTGTTTTTATCATTATATATGTATACTGGTCATTGATTATAATAAATTAGTAGGGAAGAAAGGGAATCAAATGGTTGTCAATTGGCCATTGATACCTGCCATGCTTGCAGCCTTGAAGTCCCCAGACTGTCTTTGCCCTCCTTCCTTCTTCTTTTGGATGTAGAGGAATAAGCAGTATTCAAGGCGTGTGCCAGAGTCTTAACAATCGTGTAAACCAGGTGCTTATTTGTGATCCGGATTCTGTTCCTTTTCTGTTGGGTCTCCAATGTTGCTATCTTGGTGCATCTTTTCCGGCTTTTGACCGAAAAGAGATTCTTTGAAAAAGAACAGCGAAATGACTGCTCTTGAAATTGGGGTTCCACAAAGAGATTGGTTTGAAAAACCTCATCCTTTGGATTTTTTTTGGCCTGAAAATCAAAGCTCCAAATACTATGGATGTATTGGTAAAGTTTGCGTTTTCTCACTGGAAATTGCCCTAAGACTGTCGTGATCCAGACTTTCCCTTCAATGGGTCCTGGTAATCTCTCAAGTGCTAAATGGAAAGGAAGAATTCTGGGCAGAAGGGAAACAAATTCTATGAAGTGAACAAAGACATTGACTTGTCTCCACTTAGAGATGGCATCCTCCGAGAGTGCTGTATCTCCAGTCATTGAGAATAATTGTGATATAACAACACAAATTCCATTNAAAAGTCCTCATGAAATGTTCTCCATTCTCTATGTCTGAAGCAAAGAGGCCAATCAATGTCCATCTGAAATAGAGCAGCAATTGGACAATTCCTGGGTAATGGAACCCTTCTTTGGGAAGCATGTGGTGGAAAAAAGGGAATTGACTTTTATCACTCAGAATCTCTGAAACAATTCTACCTCTAACCTAAAAACATAACAAAGAATGCGGTGAAGAACTGATGTGAGGTCAATTGATGTGAGGTCACATCAATTCCAAAATATTACGTTTTAAGAAATCCAGCTTGGTTCTTTTGAACGTATTAGAATTGTTTATTACTGATTAACCATTAGGCCATATTAAAATACATAATATAAAACAGAGCGTCTTATTAAAGATCATATTTGCAACATATACAATAGAATAAAAGAAACAAAGTTAGCAAAAAAGAATAAAAATAAAGTATCACCCCTACAATTTACCAAATTTGCAGATCTCAATTGAACTGTTTTGTTCAAAAATGGGCCAAGTTACAAGTAATTATTTTAATTTTGTTCACACAGGAAATACATTGTTTTAATATGAGGATCCTGATAAGTTGCACATCTATCCAAGATATTGATCTACAGTACTTCTTGTACAATTGAGATTTAAATAATGCATATTTAAGTCTTCTCCTTTGAAGCAAATACAAATCTGTTCATAATATGGGGCATAATAGGGCACTCCTTACTAACACTGATGATGTTACCTAGTTAGGATAATGAAATGTCTGCAAGAAAACAAGCAAGCTCAGAGAGCACCAAGGACCCCTCAATCGGGGACTTGCTTAGATCTTCCATATTTAACCATTGTATCCAGCTGCTCAAATCTTGCTCAAGTAAATAATGCCCTAACATGTTTAGGCATTTCTGCATTCAAATACTTCACAATTTGGAAGGTCCATTTGTAGCGGCTCATCCATTTCAATGTGTCAAATTTACTGAAGATGGCTATATTTTTCTCTGCTGTGGCATCCTGGATTCTTTGTGTAACAGTCATTTTAGCTTGTTCTTCATTTGTACAAGACACAGGGAAATCCACAGCTCCTAATATAATTTGTCAGTTGTACAATCTAAGAGGTCTTTAACTGAAATTTTGCCTGTTGTATCAAATACAATTTTGGTAGTCTGTCGCTTTCCATAGCATTAATTTTACAGCAATAATTATATCCCCTGAATTTAGATAAAGAACAAATAGCATAAAATACCCAATTTTGCTCTAACAGTAGATGAAATCTTCTTGTTGACACCCAAGTAAGTTCTCAGATGCTGTGATTGGGTTTCTTCTAGTAGTGGTATCTTTTTTAAGCCTCAAACATCAGCTCCATTTAAGAGTATGGGGGAAACCTTGGTTTTATATATTTTAATAATTGAGGCTAAGAAAGCTGGATGGCTATGATTTTTTTTAAAAAATTAAGCAGTACATTCACTCATGCCCTTGCTCTAAGTGAACTCCTTTGATGAGAAATAAGCCATTATCCTATCTCAGAGAAAATTATCCTTAGGTAAGAAAAATTGTTAACTTGCTCTTTTGGTTTACCACTGAATAAGCTATTTATGGCTGTGATGTTATTTTCCAAAGACTATGACTTTTTCCTTTGATTTATTAATAATCGAGAGAATTATTATGACAGTGTCTTTTTAATAACCTATGTAACCCAACACATTAGTATATTATTATTTGTGGAACCATCTCTCCAAAGCACCTGAGAGTAGGACAAGAAGCAATGGATGGCAACTAATCAAGGAGAAAAGCAACCTAGAACTAAGAAGAAATTTCCTGATAGTTAGAACAACTGTCAGTGGAACAACTTGCCTCCAGAAGTTGTGAATGCTCCAACAATGGAAGTTTTTAAGAAGAGACTGGACAACCATTTATCTGAAATGGTATAGGGTTTCCTGCCTGAGCAGGGGGTTGGGCTAGAAGACCTCCAAGGTCACTTCCAACCCTGTTATTCTATTCTATTCTATTCTATTCTATTCTATTCTATTCTATTCTATTCTATTCTATTCTCTCACTCAAATAGGGTCTGTCTGTCTCACTTATGCCAACAGAAGTGGCATGCTATAAATTTTGCTTGATGGAGTTTAGGAGAGGAGCCCTTTGTGCCACAGCACCTGCTTTCTGGAACATCATACCACTCAAGGTGAGATGTGACCTTACTCTCTTGGCCTTCTGTAAAGATCTTAAAACCTGGCTCTGCCCATTGGCCTGGGAGATGGATAGGGGCATATTATCCTGGAGGTGGTTACAGGATTAACAATAGCAGTAACACTTAGTCTTATATACTGCTCCATAGCCACAATATCTATTAGAGGAATGGGCCAGTGATTGCGAGGGTCCCTTTTATTCCCCCTTTTAAATACAGGTAGTCCTCAACTATTAGTCTTTTGGTGACTGTTTGAATTTACAACAGCAGTGAAAACTGAATTTTTACCATTTTTCACACTTATGACCATTGATACATCTCCATGGTCACATGAGGAAAATTTGGATGGTTGGCAACTGTTTCATATTTAGAACAGTTGTAATGTCCAAGAGTCATGTGATCATATTTTGTGACCTTCTGACAAGCAAAGTCAACGGGAAAGCCAGAATCACAATTGTGTTACTGACTTAACAACTGCAATGATTTACTTAACAACTGTGACAAGAATGGTCGTAACATTGGGCAAAACTCACTTAACAAATGACTTGCTTAGCAACATAAATTTTGGGCTCAGTTATGATTGTATGTCGAGGCCAACCTGTGTAGGAATTACAATTTCCTCCCATAGACCGGTACGCTCCCACAGAGTGGGTCTCCTCAGGGTGCCGTCGGCCAAACAGTGTCGGCTGGCGACCCCCAGGGGGAGGGCCTTCTCTGTGGGTGCCCCCACCCTCTGGAACGAACTACCCCCCGAGATCCGGATGATTCCGGATCTCCTTACTTTCCGCCGCGCCCTCAAGACATGGCTTTTCNTTATTTAGGGACGATTTTAAGTATAATTTTAATTGGAACACAGCCTCTAATATTTGGTTTTTAATTTGGTTTTAGAAGGGTTTTATTTTTGTATATTGTTATTGTATCTGTTTTTAATATGCTGTGCACCGCCCTGAGTCCTGCGGGAGAAGGGCGGTATAGAAATTAAAATAATAATAATAATAATAATAATAATTGTCATCTTCCACCCAATTGGGGCATGGTAGCTATTATTTATTTGTGCATAAATCTTCCAATAGAGTGTTAGAATATTGTTTATGATACATTAATAGAATATTTCATTTGAGCATTTACATTTTTATTAAGCTTCAGACACCATGTTTCCTTTGGTTTTCTTTAAGATTTGTATTTTCTCACACTTCATTATTCCACAGGCTTGAAAGCAGTTTAGCCAGGGAAATGAGATAAGATATATATTCTAAGCATATGTCTGTGAAGTTTCTCAGTCATCCAGGTCATGGTTCTCAGTCAATAGCCATGGAGAAAAGCAGCTCTTGAACCCCATAGAGAACATATGACTCAATCTATTGCTCACCTATCAACACTGCACTCCCTCTATTAGATAGAAAAACACACAAACAAACCTGTGGAACTTTGTAGGTGCCTACTAATGTTGACATCTGGATGGAGATGTCATTGGCAACTCCATCAAGAAAAGTCAAAAGATTGTCCTTCTTGCCGCAACTGTAGTTGGGAACATTGGCTTCTCCAGTAGAGAGCATGTCCAGCAAGGCATCTGAAGTACCAAGTGTGTTCAAACAGTTGTCATGGATGTTGTAGCCCAGGGTGAGGTTGTGCAAGAGCTTGGGTTTCTTATTGACATTTTGAACGGCGAAAATGAAGTGTATGATTTTTGACTGATCAGAAGATAAACTGTGATAAAAATATGTTCATGTCATACATCATCACATAAACAATAACAAGTAAATATTGAGTCAATTGAGTCTTAAGCCAATGATCCTAAACCAGAGGAAATGATAGTCACCCATAAAAATTTAATTCTTGTGAGTGTTGAGAGGATGGGATCGAGATAGTCCTCCACCAGGGTTAATAGTCTCAAAGATATCATTATTTATAATTGTGCTGGCTTTCATTTCTCCAATAACTAGGATTCAAAATCATTTAATCATTAAAGTAAAACCATGAAAAAAGAGAATGCTTTATAAGTGACAGCTTGCTGTTAGAAGTTTTAGGTGCTCCATCACTGGAGGTTTTTAAGAAGAGACTGTACAGTCACTTGTCTGAAATGATACAGGGTCTCCTGCTTGAGTAGGGAGTTGGATTAGAAGACCTCCAAAGTCCCTTTCAGCTCTATTTGATTGATTGACCCAGAAAACCAACTCTAAAAACAAGCGAGCCTCTATTTTTTTTTTTTTATAAGGAACAGTCTTTGAATATCAATGAGTGGTTATAAAAATAAAAGTGGCTGCACAGGGGCAACTATAACCCTTTCAATAATTCAGTGATAAACTGAAGATTGGACAGGAAGAGGAAAATAATTGGGACTTCTTTTGGGTCGCTTCCACAAAATAAGACAAAAGAGAGAAACCTTGGAAATCGAAATGATTTAGTAAATTAGACAGATCCTGCAATATACAAGTAAGTGAATATGATGAAAAGATGGTATGTGTTAGAGTTGCAAATGAAGGGAATGCAACCCCATTGCACTGAATGACTTACGAGGGAGCCTGACTAGAAGGAGCCCTGTTAAAAGGAAATAGTTTATGTGATTGTCTTGTTGCAGTGGTGACCACACTAATGAGATGGTCTCCTGGCCTGTAATAGCTCCATGGATTTTTTCCATCGTCCTTCTCCAAAATCAGTGGGCACTTCATTCTAAGCTTCCCAGAGACTGGCTGGCAGATCATCATCAGCAGAAACAGAAGCAGGATATCCATAATTCACAGGGATGAATCAATCCCCTTCTCATATGTAAGAATGAACAAGAAGAGCTAGTAAAACTCAAACCACTCTCTCAAGATGGAAATGCCAACGGATTTGTTGATTCAGACAGAGACAAACTGAACTTTAGTTGGAAAATAGAGAAAATACATTGAAGAATACAGCCGTTGCCTTTTCCAAAACCTATGCCACATAGAATGGCATCTGAGGCATTTACCCTTTTCTTAATCAAGATCCCTTCCATGTTGCTTCAGTCTGATGTTTTCATCAAAGGCAGTCATTGGAGAAGTAGCAAAAGAGGTCTCAAAAACCCAGGATAGTTTTAATTACAGTGAGAAGCAACTTCTCCTCTGGGTATCACAAACTTCTCTTCTGCTCCTTGTATACTGTAGAGAGGTAGCTGGAGAAACCATGATACTGAAAAGTTACAGATACACCCTTGAGAAAACTGTTCTATACTGATTATGGTCCTTCCTGCCAGGACTCATCCAGAAAGTAATGCTGGAGTTCAATACTCAAAGGACAGACTTTTGCTTTCCTTCAACATGGTATCTTGTCTCCAGAGGCAATCACTCAGAAGTATGGAGCTTGGTACCATTCTAGGTTGATGACACTTAACTCTAGTGCTACCTGTCTCCTAACATCAAGAAAGCAATCCAAACCCTTGAACCCTGCCTAATGTTAAGAGCATGACCTGTTTCTGATTTTCTTTTCTATTAGATCTTCAGTTATTAATCTCAAATTACAGCTGAGTTGCTCATGCTGAAGTTAAATTTCATTTCCCATCTGTTGTAGAAATTCCATTTTTTTGATAACAGCCAGGAAAGTGTTAGGCTGTTCATTGCATTGTTGGGTAAATAGGGTGAAAGTTATAGACTGCATAGACATTTTTATTTTAATAATAATAATAATAATAATAATAATAATAATAATAATAATAATAATAATAACAACAACAACAACAACAACAACAACAACAGCAATAACAACAAAGTTGTTAGAATAGAATAGAATAGAATAGAGAGTTGGAAGTGACCTTGGAGGTCTTCTAGTCCAACCCCCTGCTCAGGCAGGAAACCCTATACCATTTCAGACAAATGGTTGTCCAATCTCTTCTTTAAAACTTCCATTGTTGGAGCATTCACAACTTCTGGAGGCAGGTTGTTCCACTGATTAACTGTTCTCACTGTCAGGAAATTTCTCCTTAGTTCTAGGTCAGTGGTTCTCAACCTTCCTAATGCCGTGACCCTTTAATACAGTTCCTCATGTTGTGGTGACCCCCAACCCTAAGGGCTCTCCAAGCGCACACCGACAACGCCCACTCACCTGCCGCGCCCGGGGCTCAGTGCGCCTCACATGTCCTCGCCTCACTTCCGAAGGTCACCGGCCTGCCCGGCTCCGCCCAGCCTGGTTGGAGAAGCGCCCAGGCGGGGAGAGGGAGAGAGAGAGAGAGATCCAAGAAAGCGACAGCACCGGCAGAGCTTAGTTCAGCCTCCTCCGCGGAAAGGGCCACGAAGCAGCACAGCCTCCCTTAGGAGATGCTCGACGGAAACGAATCCGGCGCTGCAACGGCCCCCAGCTTGAAGCCGTGTCTCGGTTCCTAAGACCATCGGAAATATGTGTTTTCCGATGGTCGTAGGTGACCCCTGTGAAAGGGTCGCTCGACCCCCAAAGGGGTCATGACCCACAGGTTGAGAACCACTGTTCTAGGTTGCTTATCTCCTTGGTTAGTTTCTTCTCTCTTTTCTTGATGCTGTCTGTGTTGCTTTCCATATTCACTGAGATCCATTATATTTTGAAGGTCTTTTAGTTTATCATATAAAGCAGACATGTCAAACACAAGGCCCAGGGGCCGGATGCGGCCAGTGAAGTGGTTTCATGTGGCCCGCGAAGCCATCCTGGAAACAGTGAAGGAACAGCCTCCGCTGCCTTGGCCCTGGCCCAGGCCGGCCGGGAGCCAATGTACAATTTTGTGGTGGTCATCTATGCTGAAACACATTCAGTCTTAGCTCCACAAGACCATCTGGAAACAGCAAGGAACCAGCTTCTGCCATGTTGACCCTGCCCCCTGGGTGCATGCTGGGGAGGTGTCACCCTTTGTGAGGAATGAAGAAATGCACCATCGCCTGGAAGTGGCCAGCAAATGGCCCTCGCCTACTTCACATATCCCGCTTGATGGGCTCCGGGGGAGGGGTTTTGGCAGGCAGCGGGGCGTTCTCACACACCCACCCAATAGGCCACACCCACCCTGACCACACACCCCCAGCCCCCCAAGGGCAACCACAATGCTGATGCGGCTCTCAATGAAAGTGAGTTTGACACCCCTGATATAAAGTAAGGACTGTGATTTCTGCAGCTAAGATGGTGACAGTGCCTACAGGATGATTGAAGCTGGGACCTGATTTCTTGCCACATTTACCCAGAAACAGGTATGAGGGAACCTGATAGCCCTTCTTCTGGTTGTGTTGCCATATTCGACCACAGGTGTGGAGCCCCTGTGGTCTTCCTGTATATGAGGCTGTGTGTCATCCCTCCAAAAGTCTTCCATAAACTCGCAAGATTCATTTTTCTTGCCATGTATATGCATACATCTGAACTAGACTGTGTTGTTTCTCTGGGTCATGTATCTGTGTTTATGTGGGTATATGCATAATGTGTTTATGTGGGTATATGCATAATCCTATCCTATCCTATCCTATCCTATCCTATCCTATCCTATCCTATCCTATCCTATCCTATCCTATTATTTGGAAGTTGCAATTGAGACACCTAGAGGCAGTTGTTGGGGGGATCATGTTTCTTTTTATTTTAAATTCACTAGGTCTCCAGAATCCAAACCACAGACAAAGCAGAACAGAGTAACTCTGAAAGTTTTAGGTATAACCACTGCCACTCAGTGTATATAATCATAAATAGTCACTGCTCTTCAACTCTCCTAATTTTATCTCCTATGTCTCCACTCCTATATTTTTGTCTAAAGATTTCTCTTTGTTATCTGGGCATGAGTCTCTTACTCATGTCCCAGTCTGGGTTAAGTGGACTTGTGACATTGGGTGCTTGACCTCTCTATATGCCCTGCTTCCCATGCAAGTACCCCTATCAACTCAACTTAAATGAGAAGTATCTTAATTTTGCTATTTGTATCTGTCAAGAGTGAAAAGTTGGCAGCTACATGCCTCTATATTTTCATCTTGTCATTAGAATGGGGTGTGTGTGTTGTTTTTGACTGGGTTAGTTAGAGAAACAAAACCTCTCCAGTTCTACGGAAACTTGCTGAGAGTCGGCAGTATGGAAACCTTTCAAGGACATTCTAGCAGGTGTGAAGAAGATAGCAGATGGTTCCCATAACAAAGAGAATTTGTTCACATAAGCTACATGGACATGTGAGGGTTTTGGCTGGGAAAGTCATTGTTATATGCTATAGTATGATGCCTTGGGATAATAATAATAATAATAATAATAATAATAATAATAATAATAATAATAATAATAATAATAATAATAATAATAATAATAATAATAATAATAATAATAATAATAATAATAATAATAATAATAATAATAATAATAATAATAAAGTTGGAAGGGACCTTGGAGGTCATCTAGTCCAACCCCCTGCTCAGGCAGGAAACCCTANAGCATTCACCGCTTCTGGAGGCAGGTTGTTCCACTGGTTAATTGTTCTAACTGTCAGGAAGTTTCTCCTTAGTTCTAGGTTGCTTCTCTCCTTGATTAGTTTCCATCCGTTGCTTCTTGTCCTGCCTTCAGGCACCTTGGAAAATAGCTTGACTCCCTCTTCTTTGTGGCAGCCCCTGAGATATTGGAATACTGCTATCATGTCCCCCCTCATCCGTCTCTTCATTAAACTAGACATACCCAATTCCATCAACCTTTCCTTATATGCTTTAGCCTCCAGTCCCCTAATCATCTTTGTTGCTCTTCTCTGTATTCTTTCTAGAGTCTCAACATCTTTTTTACATCGTGGTGACCAAAACTGGATGCAGTATTCCAAGTGTGGCCTTACCAAGGCATTGTAAAGTGGTATTATTACTTCACGTGATAATACCACTTTACATAATACCACTAAGCCTGTCTTCTGGAGTGTTGTATTCAATAACAGTAAGATTTTCAGAAAAGAAAATGATCCTGGATTTTTATTTGGATACTTGAGCTGGAAGCTGACATTATTGTTTTCCTTTATATTGATTTTTTCACTCACTTAATTATATAAGTGTTATATCTCTTTTCCTGAAATATTATTTCAATGTATTAAACCTATTTTCCTGAATGATTGTGCCTCCACACCAACTGGACAACAAACCTATTGGCAAAAATGCAGAAACAAAACTCCTGTAATGCTCCGAATGATACATGAGCCCCATTTTGTGGCACTCCTGTTTAACTTGATGCCAAGAAGAGGAATATGTGAGATTAGGCTGAAGCTGCCATACTAAAAATGAAGCAGATGTCAATAAAGGAAAACATTTGTAGCTCAGGATTGAAATGAGGGGTCATTGTTGCACTTGGTTGTTTTCTTGCAGACATTTTAATACTCAAACTAGGTAATATCATCAGTGCTAGTAGCAGTACTGGCACTGATGATGTCACCTAATTTGGGTAATGAAATGTCTGCAAGAAAACAATCAAGCTCAAAAAGCACCAAGGACCCTTCACGAAGCAGGCAGGAAAGCAGGATGACAAAAGCCAGGAATCTTGTCTATAAAATCCCTTAAGGGAGGTAGATTGGACAGAACCAAGTTGTTTAGGAAACAAATGAAAAATGTCACTTGAAGGTCTTTGACATCGCCCAAACTGAATCTTCTTGTCATCCAGCTCTATTGCACATGCCTACTTTTGAGGATAAGTCATAGAGAGAAAGAGATCTTGTTCAAACAGAGTTAGATTTCCATATTTCCCCTTCTATTTTGGGAATCCTGTCTCTTCTGTTCAGATGTCTGATGTTAATATAGAATAATCACATTTGTTATCATGCCCTTCCCTGTCTGCATGTCGGTTTTATTCATTCATTCATTCATTTATTTTACTGTTTGATGATTATACTGGACTTTAATTTTAATAGTCTTACTTTCTTCATAGTTTTATTTTCTTTGCTTTTTCTTTGTTTTTAAATAACCTTAATTCTCAAACAAATGCAAAGGAAACATACAAGCCCAATAATAACTGTAATGAAAAATTAAATGTTATGAACCTAAGAAACCATTTCACTATCAATTCCCTACTTTTATCATTAGATGTTCCTTAGTGTTTAGATCTGGTCTTAGGATAATAATGTAACACTTGGGGAAGAAGATGCAGCATAGCAATCCAACACTGGAGGTCAAGATGGAGAAGACCTGCACAGCTACCATGAACTTTCCTTTTGTGCTCAGGTAGGTAGGCAAGAAGGAGACCCAGACACTGCAGAAGACCAGCATGCTGAAGGTGATCAGCTTGGCTTCATTGAAAGCCCCAGGCAGGTTTCTGGCCAGGAAAGCTACAGTGAAGCAAATGGCAGCAAGAAAACCCATGTAGCCATGGTGACAGAGCCTTCATTGCATTGCAGAATAATCACTCCAGGCTGGGTGTGGAAGTTAGAGTCAGGATATGGGGGAGAAACTCCAAGCCAGATGGAGCAGATGATAATTTGACCAGCAGAACAAAAAAGGATGATGGAGTTGGCCAAACCCTTTCCCAACCATCTTCTGACCCTGTTCCCTGGTTTTGTGGCCAGGAAAGCGAGCACCACTGTGATTGTTTTGGCCAACACAGAAGACACAGCTACTGAGAAAACAATGCTGAACACTGTTTGTCGGAGGAGGCAGGTGGCTTTCCTTGGTTGACCAATGAAGAAAAAGGAGGACAAGAAGCAGAGCATGAGGGAGACCAAGAGGATGTAGGAGAGGTCCCGGTTGTTGGCTTTGACCATGGGGGTTTCTAGGTATTTAAGGAATGTGATTAAAACCAAGCCTGTTGTTAGAAAAAAGAGTAGGGCAAAAGAGATGAGAATGATGCCGAGATCCTCTTCATAAGACAGGAAAGTTATAACTTTTGGAATACATTGGACTCTGTTCTCAGTTGGATATTGATCATCTGGGCACTTGGTGCATTTTTCCATATCTGAGAAAACAAAAAAGCAATATTTCTTTAATATTCTTATTTTCAAGAAACAGCTACTTTGGATATCACCTTATATTGAGAGAAAGGAAAGCCATAGTAAATGGTAAATAGGAGGCTGTATATATATATGCACATGTATGCATGTGTGTGTATACATACACACACACATACAATTATATATATAATTATAAAAATAAGAATAACATCAAAACTGATATACTGTACATGGTGCCTCACCAAATTTTCATCCTACATTGGTTGGCTCCTGTCAGAGCTCATTGGGAAGGGAGTGCTATAAGGAAGGGGCTGTAATAGAATAAGCAGGTTTCTAAGGACCCACAATATGTCAATGCTTTAAGGAATAGACTGAAGCATGCCTATATTCCAGGTGGTCTTTAAGAGCAGCACCATACAGAGAACATTGCAATAATTCAAACAGAAAGTGACCAAGACATGAGCAAGACTCCTTTGGTCCAGGAAAGGATATAGTTGGTACAGAAAAAACTATGTGTGAAGATTAGCTATGGCATTAACTGACCCATGGTGGTGCAGCGGTTAGAATGCAGTAATGCAGGCTAACTCTGCCCATTGCCAGGAATTTGATCCTGATTGATTCAAAGCTGACTCAGCCTTCTATCCTTCCAAGGTCAGTAAAATGAGGGCCCAGATTATTAGGGGCAATATGCTGACTCTGTAAACTGCTCAGAGAGTGCTACAAAGCACTATGGAACAGTGTATAAGATTAAATGCTACTGCTATCACCCTGCTCATTGAGTAGTAGCCATGAGACTAGGAGGATCTCTAAATTGTGCACCACCTTCATCCAGGAGAGTGCCACTCTATTCAGAATAGGAGATGGTTTATCACTAGACCTGCGGAGGCCAAAAAAAGAAAGCCACTCAAACTTGACAAGGTTGAGTTCAAGTTAGATTTTCCCCATCTTGATCCACAGAGCCTTCAGGTGCTTGGCCAGTTTCACAACAGTGCTACCTACCTATCAATGGATGGCATACTACTGACACCATACTTTGTGGTGGCCAATGACCTCACCTAGCAATTTTATGTAAATCTTAAAAAGAAAAGGAGAGAAATTCAAACCCTGAGGAATTCCACCTTGCTGGGGCCTAGGGCCCAATCTCTGTCCTCCAACAAAACCAACTGAAACTGTTTGTGAAAAAGAAGAACCATTGCAAAACACTGCCTCCCCTTCCCAATCCCCAAGCTGGTTCAGAAGAATATCTTGGTTTATGGTATAAAAAGCCACTAACGGACCAGAAGAGTCTGGTAGGTTGTACCAACACTGTACAGAAGTCTTCAGAGGTCATTTGTAAGAGCAACCAGTGTCATCTTGGTGTCATTAACTTGCATACAACCATGCTCTCAACAAACTTCCACAAAAATATTGGACATGAAATGTGTCTTGTCTAACATTGTTGGGTCCATAACCAGGCTCTTTAGAAAGGGGTGCACTACTGCTCCTTCAAGAAAATTGGTGATACCATCCATTTCTAGAAAGGGGTATTAACCTGAGTGCTTAGGCTATCCACCTGCTAACAACTATTAAGAGCCTTTATAAGTCGTGAGTTTGCTTTAGTAAGTGTTATTTTATTTTAATGACTTTAAATTTTTGCTTGATATAGTCTTTGTTTAGATCAGCAGTTAGCTGACACCTGCCTTGAAACTGGAAGAAATTAAATGCTTCGGTTATAGGAAGTTTCAGTCTAGCTGACCAATTATGGATTGGTAGATTTTATTCCTAATAATGATAAATTTAGCTTATGTCCCTTCTCTCACACTGATATCCTCAACATGGATTTTATGTTAAGCCCTTTGTTTGGTTTTTTCGTATCCCTTGAACCCAACCTCTGTCTCTCCATGGTACTCCCAACTAGATATTTTCTGCTTTTGTGGTTCTTTGATCTTAATAAATATTGATTATTTGATATATCCTTTGACCTGTAAGGTAAAGTTTGTATGAGTGATCAAGAGCCATTGACCTGAAACTGTTACTCAAGTTTCAGAGTTCAGATGTTTCTAAGAAAAGTTCCAAACTGACAAATAGAAGAGATGTTTCCTGGTGCAGAAGTAACCTTGCACAATACACCATGTCCTTCTATCTCATCCTTCTGAATCTAGTTTAATGAAGAGAAGGACGAGGGGGGACATGATAGCAGTGTTCCAATATCTCAGGGGCTGCCACAAAGAAGGAGTCAAGCTATTCTCCAAAGCGCCGGAAGGCAGGACAAGAAGCAACGGATGGAAACTAATCAAGGAGAAAAGCAACCTAGAACTAAGGAGAAACTTCCTGACATTTAGAACAATTAACCAGTGGAACAACCTGCCTCCAGAAGCGGTGAATGCTCCAACACTGGAAGTTTTTAAGAAGAGACTGGACAGCCATTTGTCTGAGCAGGGGTTTGGATTAGATGACCTCCAAGGTCCCTTCCAACTTTATTATTATTATTATTATTATTATTATTATTATTATTATTATTATTATTATTATTATTATTATTATTATTATTATTATTATTATTATTATTATTATTATTATTATTATTATTATTATTATCTCCCCATTGAAAATGAAGAACAACAAATAGTCAAACTTAGGTGTGTCTTTTAACATACACATTGACCTAAGGTCTCTAAATGAATCCAGTACCCATTCATCCAATGTCACCCACCTTTCTGAGTGGAGATGGTCCCCTCTGGGCAAGGAACACAGTCATAGCAGCAAATTGATTTCCCTTCTCGAGCCTGCTTGAAAAATCCAGGACGACAATTGTCCACACATTTGGACAGAGGAAGAGACTAAGCAAAAAAAAAAAAAAAGGAACGCCAAATAAAATGTGTTAGAACTAACCATCTATGGAAAATGGAGATGCATACGCCATTAGCCAAAATGTCTCCAAGCTTCACTTAGGCAAATATGAAATCTCTAATTCTAATTCTAATTCTAATTCAAGACAGATGTAGGAGATGTAACTTCTAGCAGATTCTTCATTTAGTTCCTCCCTTTTGCTTCTGCCATATCACATTATAGGTAAAGAATTTTCCACTTGATAAAGTCTGGAGGGATGGAATTGAGTAAAGATATAAACATTAAATTACAACCAATGGGTTCCTCCTTATGGTTGTATTATCATGCATTCCTGCATTTTTCGTATATCTATGACTTTAAAGTATGATGATCTATTCATGTTAAATATTAGATTAAAATTTATCCTAAAACTATTCTATCAGATTTATTAGAATAGAATAAAACTGCGATGAAGAAAAAAATTAGTAGTATCTGAAAAAGTTTCTTCTGCACTAAAACATTGCAAAGCCCCCCCTTCAAAGTAGTCAAAAACAATCTCCCACTTAAAATACAAAGCAAATATTCCCTAAAATTCTGTGCTGTCAATCTTCATTTTTTTTTGTTTATTTGTATATTTATTTGTTCAATTTACATGAGCTGTCATGCTTCTAATATAAGACTAAAACTGACTGCCTTGTTTCTGGAACAGTAGTGAGATGAGATGAAGGTTATATCATGAGAACATGTCCCTCAAAAAATATCTGTGGGGATTCTCAGTCATCCAGGTCATTGTTGTCCCATAGGTGCTTTTCTAACGAGGCAACTGGATTTCTTTGTTTTTCTTTGAAGACATTTTGCTTCTCACCCAAGAAGCTTCTTCAGTTCTGACTGGATGGTGGGGAACATAAATCCTTCCATTCCCCACCATCCAGTCAGAGCTGAAGAAGCTTCTTGAATGAGAAGTGAAACATCTTCAAAGAAAAACAAGAAAATCCAGTTGCCTCTTGAGAAAAGCACCTTTGGGGTCCCTCAAAAAAGGTAACTCAGGCAACTTTGGCTGCAGCTACAACAGGTGAGACCAACTGTTAGGGGAAGACAAATCCACATTTATTATTTGTCAATTTTGGACCCTCTTTTTTGCCTATGTAGACACAAGGTAGTGAACAATCAAGATAAACAATGACATTCAAGGGGTTTTCAGATAAAATGCCCTCTTAATAGTCAAAGGGCAAATCTAAGTAGCATTTCTTTTCAGATTGTCTGTTTTTACTTCCAATATCAGGAAGGGCTTGTCAACATCTGGTCTGTTTAACAACATCACAGAATATAATACTCCCCAACCATGACAAGAAAAATCTGAATTCCATCGATTATTTCCCAATATGACCAAAAGAAGCACTATCAATTCTTCATTTAATTTCATCAAATTCAGTCCAAACCTGTATTCTTTTTTTAAAAAATAATTTTGGGCAAGGAACAAGCAAAGTGAATGCTATCAGGACCACAATCCCCAGCACCTGATAGCTCCTCTCACCATTTTATGGAGATACTAAATTCAGAGGAGACACAAAAGGGCCATGATCTGTGTCTTAAACAATAGCCATCCAGAATCCATGTTCTAGATGACTGAATCAGCTTAAAACAGTGTTCCATGTTATAACACCTGAATGACATCCTAACAAAATAACAGAGTTGGAAGGAACCTTGAAGGTCTTCTAGTCCAACCTCCTGCTCACCCTGGTCAATAGTTACAGTGACTAGTCTTGGCCCACTGGAAATGGGTCCTAAGGCTTTGGAAAAAGAGAAAAGATACCAATATTTTCCCCACCACATTGAGCAAATTTAGCTGTGAGAGTGCATCTTGATTAATAGTTAGACTCTGTCTTGCAAAACTCCCCAGGTGCTCTTTGATGACGTTCTGCTTGGAAAGAACCACCAACATCATGATGTTCAGATCTGCTGTTACATCTCCACTGTGGTCCAAGTAAAGTTTCCTCCAGGAAAGGTTGCAAAACTCATTCTTCTCCAGAAAAGGATGGAACTAGAATTGAACATTTAAGAATTTTAAGAGCAGAAGTATGTCTACTTTAAAGAAGAGAAGGACTAGGAGTGACATGATAGCAGTGTTCCAATATCTCAAAGAAGAGGGAGTCAAGCTATTTTACAAAGCACCTAAGGGCAGGAAGAGAAGCAATGGATGGAAATTAATCAAGGAGAGAAGCAACCTAGAACTAAGGAGAAACTTCCTGACAGTTAGAACAATTAATCAGTGGAACAACTTGCCTCCTGAAGTAGTGGGTGCTCCATCACTGGAGGCTTTTAAGAAGAGTTTGGACATCACTATTGAACATCAACAGTAAGAGTCATATTGGTCTCCTGGAATGGAAAATTAGACCTTTGGTTGTTGGATGATTGTTGGGTTCCCATACCTGCCAGGGCTGCAGCCTTGGAGTTGCTAACTTCTCTTCACCCTCCTTCTTTCCCCTCCTGGATCTGGAAGAATATGCAGCTTTCAAGACATGGGCCAGAGTCTTAATGACACTGTAAAGATGATGGTAACTTCGGATCCATATACTGTTTCTTTTCTGTTTGCTTTCCAGTGGTGCTTTTTGAGTGCATCTCTTCCGGCCTTTGACAGAGAAGACATGCTTTGAAACAGAACAGAGAAAAGAATGATCTTCAAATTCATCTTCCATGAAAATGTCAGGTTGAAAATAATAACCCTTTGGTCTTTTTTTCCCCTGAAAAGCAAAGGTCCAAATACTATGGATATATCTGAGATATTTGTTCTGTTTTATTTTATATGTTCCCAAGAATGTTGTGATCCAGACTTTCCCTATAATGGGTCCTGGCAAACGCTTAAGCTCTATATGGAAAGGAAGTATTCTGTCCAGTAGAAAATCATATTCCATGAAATTAACAAATACATTGACTTGTTTCCACTTAGTGATGGCATTCCTGAGGGATGCTGTAGGTTTAATCATTGAGAATAGTTGTGATATAACAACACAAATCCCATTCCTGAAAAGCACAGGAGACAAAGTTCTTATGAAATGCTCTCCGTTCTCTGTGTCTGAAGCAAAGAGACCAATCAAGGTCCATCTGAAATGGAGGAGCACTTGGACAATCGCTGGGTAGTGGAATCCTAATTTGGGAAAAATCCGGTAGAAAAAAGGGAATTGATTTTTTTCACTCAAAGCCTCTGAAACAATTTTATCACTGACCTGGAAAAGCAATGAAGAATGCTGTGTTATATTTGGGGTCTGATCAAGTAAAAAATATTAGCTTTTAATAAACCTGACTTGGTTCTGATGAAAAATTATTGTTGATTAGCCCTTAGACCATATGTTTCTATGTTTCTAATACAAATTATATTTTTTATCATCTCTACCATTTACTGCAATCGACTTCAGATATGAAGATATCAACAAAGATGATTAGGGGACTGGAGGCTAAAGCATATAAGGAAAGGCTGCTGGAATTGGGTATGTCTAGTTTAATGAAGAGCAGGACGAGGGGGGACATGATAGCAGTGTTCCTTTGTGGCAGCCCCTAAGATATCTTAGGGGCTGCCACAAAGAAGAGGGAGTCAAGCTATTTTCCAAAGTGCCTGAAGGCAGGACAAGAAGCAACAGGTGGAAACTAACCAAAGAGAGAAGCAACCTAGAACTAAGGAGAAACTTCCTGACAGTTAGAACAATTAACCAGTGGAACAACCTGCCTCCAGAAGCGGCATTTAAGGAAAACCAGTTGAAGATGTTTTACAGATGGCATCTTCCACCAGCAAAGCTTTCTAAGATGTTCCAGAATAATTCGCCAATATGCTGGAAGTGCAAAAAAATATACGGAACATATTATCATCTATGGTGGACATGCCCAGTTGCAAAAAAATACTGGGCCAAAATAAAAAAATGGATTGAAGAAATAATAGATCAACNTGAACTTTCTTTGTTTTTCTTCTTCACTTCTCATCCAAGAAGCTTCTTCAGTTCTTGGATGAGAAGCAAAATGTCTTCAAGGAAAAACAAAGAAAGTCCAGTTGCCTCTTGAAAAAGCAATGTTGGGACAACCATGACCTGGATGACTGAGAATATTATTTTGGCTAAGATCATCTACAAAATATGAGGTTCCCATTACAGAATACCCTTTGATTGGACACAGAGCCTCTCCTCTCCTTCACAAGAAGTTCCCACAACAATGGGGATGGTGTCATAAGAGGATATGTCTGTTTTGATCCTTTCTCCCTCCCCATTGTGAATCCCAGTCCATAGACATGACACCTACAATGCCATGGTGAAAAGCATCTTTTGAATTTCATAGAAAAGATATGGAATCTATTGCTCATCCACAACCACCACACCCATTTTAGCAGACAGAGAAACACACACACACACACAAACCTGTGGGACTTTGTAGGGGCCTCCTAAGGTTGACATCTGGATGGAGATGTCCCTGGCAGCTCCATCATGAAGAGCTAAAAGGTTGTCCTTCCTTCCACAGCTGTAATTGGGAACATTGGCTTCTCCAGTTGAGAGCATATCCAGTAAGGCATCTGAAGTGGCAATAGCATTCATATTTTTGTCATGGATGTTGTAGCCCAGAGTGAGATTGAGCAGAAACTGGAGGTTGTTGTTGACCACTTGAATGGCAAAAATGAAGCCAAGGATTCTAGACTTATCAGTAGATAAACTACTGCAAAACATATTCAGGACATCATCATCCTCATCACCATCATCATCATAATCACCACCACCATCATCAAATATTTTTATATATTCCTCTTTATCTTCAGAAGCCTATTGAGTCTTAGTCCAATTTTGATCCAAAATGAGAGACTAACTATAGTCACTCATCACTATTTAATTTTTATGAATGTTGAGAAGATGGGATGGGGATAGTCTTTCAACAAAGTTAATAGTTACAAATATGTCATTATTTGTAGTAGAACGTATTTTCATTTGTCCAATAACTAGTATTCAAAATCCAGGAATCATTAAAGTAGAACCACCAGAAAAGGAAGGAGATATTTCATGTGTGACCCAGAAAAGCAACTCTAAAACAAATCAGTCTATTTTTATAAGCATTTGGCTATGAATATCAATGAACAGTCATAAACATACAGAAATATGCTGGGCAGAGGTGACTATAACTCTTTTAATAATTCAGTTTTGAAGTGCTGAAATCAAGATTGGATGTGAAGGGGAAAATAATCTGGATTCTTTCAGGTTATTTTTCTTTCGCCTGATCTTTAGATTTGGGATGCTTCCTTAAAATAAAAGAGAGGAGCCATGGAAATCAACCACTTCAAGAAATTAAACATGTTCTGCAATCTAGGTGTTAAGTGAAATAAGAAGAAAAATAGAAGATTGTTAGAAATGCAAATGGAGGGAATGCAATCCCATCATACTGAATGACTTACGAGTGAGACTGACTAGAAGGAGCCCTGTTGAAAGGCAACTTTGTATGTGACAGTTGTGTTGCAGTGGTGACCACGCTAATGATATGGTCCCCTGGCTTGTAATAGCTCCATGAATTTTTTCCATCCTGGTGCTCCAAATTTAGCTGACAGTTCAATTTATGTTTCCCAGAGACTGGCTGGGACACTAGCAGCATCAGAAGCAGAAGGATGAGGTCCATAATTCATATAACTGATTTCAACCTCCTTCCCATTTCTATAGAAGAACAATAAGAAGAGTTAGAAGAATTCAAATTACTTTCACAAGATGGAAATACCAGTGTTTTTCCTGATTCAGACAGAGACCAACTGAGCTTCACCTGGAAAAGGACAGAAAGGTACATTCATGGGCAAAGCCCCTACATGTCCCAAAGCTTGTATCAGACAGAGTGTCACCTGAGGCATCTATTCTTTTCTAAAGAAAAATCCCTTCCATGTTTTCTTCAGTCTGATGTTTACTGCAAAGGCGGTCACTGGGGAAGTGGCAGAAATGGTCTCAAAGAAAGACCAGGATGGTGATAATTACAAAGAGAATCAACTTCTGTGGAAATTCTAAAGTTCTTTTGTCTACTTCCATGTGCAGGGCAGTAGCTGGAGAAAGCATGTTGGTGAAAAATCACAGATACACCTCTGGAGGCACTGTCCCAAAGGTGCTTTTTCAAGAGGCAACTGGACTTTCTTGTTTTTCTTTGAAGACATTTCACTTCTCATCCAAGAAGCTTCTTCAACTCTGACTGGATGGTGAGGAATGGAAGGATTTATACTCCTTGCAGACAGCTGGTCATTTGCCTTCTTTTAGAGAGTCATTGAGGCCCCTTGGAGGTTTATCTGTATCCTTCAGTGATCTTGAGGACAATGTTCTAGCAATATAATTCTTTTTCATGACACCTAATTAAGTCTCAGGAAAGTTACAGGTAGTCCTCAACATACAACCACAATTGAGCCCAAAATTTATGTTGCCAAGTGAAACATTTGTTAAATTGAGTTTTGCCCCATTTTTACAACTTTTCTTGCCACTGTTGTTAAGTGAATCATTGCAATTGTTAGTAACATGGTTGTTAAATGAATCTGGCTCCCCCATTGACTTTGCTTGTCAGGAGGACATAAAAGGGGATCACATGACCCCAGGACACTGCAACATCATAAATATGAACCAGTTGCCAAGCATTTGAATTTTGATCATGTGGCCAAGGGGATGCTGCAATGGTCGTAACTGTGAAAAAAGATATTAGTCACCATTTTCAGCGCCATTGTAACACTGAACGGTCACTAAATGAACTGTTGTAAGTTGAGGACTATCTGTAACAGCCTATGGACTACATGAATGCGTAAATTGGGAGAAAGTTATAGATTGGATAGAAGTTTTTATTTATTTATTTTCTTGACCACTCTCTACATTATCCTTCCACCATCATGTAAGACGCCAAGATCCGTTATATTTTAAAGTTTCTTATTTTATTAAATAAACAGTGGCCTGACTGGTCTGCAGCTGAGATGATGGTGGTGCCCACAGAGTGGTGAATAGTGAGACCTGATTTCTTGCACATCCACCCAGAAGCAGGTTTGAAGTTACCTGGTGGCCCTTGTGGTTGTGTGTATATACTTTTTGGGACAGTGTCCCCTTTAGCGTTTCCATATTTGACGCTGTGTGTGAAAACCACCCCAAAGAAAGACAGTTGATTTTGGGAGTCCCTGTGTTCCTCGTATATCTGGCTCAATTTGGGTGGGGGGATTACATTTCCTGTCTGGAGGGGGGAAATTAATCCAATTTTGATCCAAAATGAGAGAGTAATTATACTCACCCATCACTATTTAATTGTTATGAATGTTGAGAAGATGGGATTGAGTTAATAGTTAATAGTTACAAATATAGCACTATTCATAGTAGAACTTCCTTTCATTTGTCCAATAACTAGTATTCAAAATCAAGGAATCATTAAAATAGAACCACCATAAAAGGAAGGAGATATTATATGTTACCCAGAAAAGCAACTTTAAAAACAAATCAGTCTATTTTTATAAGCATTTGGCTATGCTATAAATTGACACAAGACATATCTTGCATAGAACATCTGAATATACAGAGAAGCTTTATTCCAAATACATTTCAGATATCTCTTTGATTACTTTCCATCCATTGCTTCTTGTTCTGTCTTCAAGTGCTTTGGAAAACTGTCTTCAAAATTGTACTTAAATAATTTCAATGTCCTTTCTAAAACTGAAGATTTATGAAAAACTGAATAACAAAGCTGGAAGGGACCTTGGAGGTCTTCTAGTCCAACCCCCTGCTCAGGCAGGAAACCCTGTATCATTTCAAACAAATGATTGTCCAATCTCTTCTTAAAAACTTACAGTGTTGGAGCATTCACAACTTCAGGAGGCAAGTTGTTCCACTGGTTAATTGTTCTAACTGTCAGAAAATTTCTTCCTAGTTCTAGGTTGCTTCTCTCCTTGATCAGTTTCCATCCATTATGTCTTGTCTTGCCTTCAGGTGCTTTGGAAAATAGCTTTTCTCCCTCTTCTTTGTGGCAACACCTGAGATATTGGAACACTGCTATCATACCACCCCTAGTCCTTCTTTTCATTAAACTAGACATACCCAATTTCAGCAACCGTTCCTTATATGTTTTAGCCTTCAGTCCCCTAATCATCTTTGTTGCTCTTCTCTGCATTCTTTCTAGAGTCTCAACAACATTTTTATGTTGTGGCACCCAAAACTGGATCAACAAGTTCTTCTATTAAAAACATTGGTTAAGTCATCAGTACAGCAATGGAATTAAGGCGGCCCCACTCACAGTTGACTCCAAATCTTAAAGCATTCTTGTAGTGAATTGTTGTTGTGTTTTTGCCTTTGGGAAAAATGTTTGGGAATACATCCATGCCAGGTCAATATTTTATAAGCTGCAATTGACAAGTTCCACATAGTAGGTGGAACCAACCATTTTTAGGTGAGTTGAATTTCTGCAGCTATGTGTAAAGTGGCATGGAGAAGGAACTTTCCACTTTCTCACTTTTCCTTAGGGATTTTTCTTTAAGGAAGAAGGCATTTTCCAAACTATGTTTGGATAGTGAAGCCTCAAATAAGACCTCCTGCTATTTTCTATCTAAGATTATGTTTCCATTCACATGGTACAATACTGAAAACTTCCTAGTCGAGACAAGAGGATCATGTGGATTCTCTGGATAAGAGACCAATCTAGTCTCAGGCCTTTTCTTCTTCTTTTTTCCCTGGATTGAGTCTTCACAGAGGTTGTTGAGCCTGTTAGGTGTGTTTTTGCAATGGGGACATTCATGCTGGGTCATGTCCTGAAAGAGCGTTGGGAGAGTGATGACTCAACACCAAAGGTATGAAACTCTGAGATCCCAGAAGATTTTTGATGTCACCTAACATCTGCAGAAATAATTGTAGTAGGGTCATGCAGAATGTTGCAACTAAGGATTATCTGCATGTTCTTGACAACCCACTCTAATGCCCTCACCTATTTTCGAGAACAAGTCAGAGAGAGAAAGAAACCATGTTAAGAAGTTCCATATATGGTATATCTAATTTTTGGCAATGGAAACCTTCCCCCTCTCTCTTCTGGGAGTCTTGTCTTTTTGTCAACTGTCTTAAATTAATATATCCTGACTGTCTCATTTCTTATCTTGTCCTTCTCTGGCTGCATGACAATTTAGTTATTATTATTTTACTCTTAGGTGATTATCTTGCATTTTAATTTCATTATTCTCACACTGAATTCCATCATTCTTCATACACATGAGCCTAAGAAACTTTTTCAGTATCAGTTTCCTACTTTTATCATTAGATGTTCCTTAGTGTTTAGATCTGGTCTCAAGATGATAATGTAGCACTTGGGGAAGAAAATGCAGCCCAGAAGCCCAGCACTGGAGGCCAAGATGGAGAAGATCTGCACAACCACCATGGACTTTCCTTTGGTGCTCAGGTAACTGGGTAGGAAGGAGACCCAGACACTGCAGAAGACCAGCATGCTGAAGGTGATCAGCTTGGCTTCATTGAAGGCCCCAGGGAGGTTCCTAGCCAGGAAAGCTACAGTGAAGCAAATGGCAGCTAGAAAACACATATAGCCCAGAACAACATAAAACATGGTGACTGAGCCTTCGTTGCATTGAAGGATGATTTCTCCAGGCTGGGAATGTAGGTCAGAGTCAGGGAATGGGGGAGAAATTCCCAGCCATAAGGCACAGATGAAAATTTGGCCAGCAGAACCAGAAAAGATGATGGAGCTGGCCAAACTCTTCCCTAACCATCTTCTCACCCTGTTCCCTGGTTTTGTAGCAAGGAATGCCAGTACCACTGTGATTGTTTTGGCCAACACAGAAGACACAGCTACTGAGAAGACAATGCTGAACACTGTTTGCCGGAGAAGGCAGGTGGCTTTTCTGGGTTGGCCGATGAATAAAAAAGAGGACAAGAAGCAAAGGAAGAGGGAGACCAGAAGGATGTAGGAGAGCTCTCGATTGTTGGCTTTGACAATAGGAGTTTCTAGGTATTTAAGGAATATGATTAAAACAAATCCTGTGGTTAGGAACAAGAGCAGGGCAAAAGAGACCAGGATGATGCCCAGATGCTCTTCATAGGACAGGAAGGTTATTCTTTTGGGGATACATTGGACTCGGTCCTCAGTTGGATATTGATCATCTGGACACATGGTGCACTTTTCAGTATCTGAGGAAACAGAAAGTAATGTTTCTTTTATGCACCAATCTCTTCTTCCAAATGACTCACCTATCAGTTTACTGTACATTATAAAGAGGAAAGGAGAAGGGATTTAAGGCCTGAACTCTGTTCTCCAACAATACCAACTGAAACCATTTGAGAAGAAGAGAACCATTGCTAAAGTCTGCCTCTCATTCCCAATTCCCAATACTGGTTTATATCTTCATTGATGTTAACAAAAGCTTATGAGCGATCCAGAAGGGACAGTATGGGACAAACTATTCTAAAAATGTTCCACAGTGTACAAGTTTGTATTATATGGTTGGACCCATGGAGAGATCCTTGGGAAAGGGATTCACTACTGCCTCTTTCAGGACAGATGGTGATACCATCTGTTCCTGAAAAAGACATTAGCTACTTCAAGTTGAGATTAACTCCAACATTTGAGGTTTTCTGAAAATCCCTTAAAATGTGATTCGTTCAACAGAGCTGTAATAACAGGTTTCTGTGTGCTGGTTGCATCATGCATAACATCTCAATTTATTCCACTCTTGCAATCTTAGTTTTTTAAGATTTCATTGATTTAATTTGGGCTTGTAAAATATTTTATTGTTGGTTTTATAGTATGCCACCCAGAATAAATGGTGAACCCAGAACTATTGAATTGGGGTATAAGCAATATTTGTGCTTTACTTCTTAATCCATAAAATGGACAGTTAGTGTATTGGAGAGGAAAGAGGCAGATTTTATCCCTGCTAATAGAAAATTTAGTTTATATCCCTCCTCTCACACTGAAACAATCTTAATGGATTTTATGATGGGTCCTCCTGATTTTCTTTTGTCCCTTGAACCCAGCTCCATGGTCCTTTTGATTAGACATTTCTTTTAATTAGGGTAAATGATCTTAATAAAGATTGGCTGATTATTTACTGATTGAGTGAGATATTTTATTTGTTTGTTAAATTTATATGCTGCCCATCATTTATTTGAGGGGACACTGAATGGCTTGTATCCTTTGGCCTGTAATGTAAAATTGGTTTGGGTGAGAACAAGCCATTGATCTGAAACCGTTCCTCAACTTTCAAAGAATTTAGTAGATGTTCCTAACAAAGGTAAACATGGAAAGACAGTTCCAAACTGACTAGTAGAAGAGACATTGCCTTTGGCTATAATAAATCCACCATGTCCTTCCTGCCTCATCTTCAAGAACTTTTTCTTATTCCTCCCGTTCTGGAATAAATTGTTGAATATAAAGAACAACAATAACAAAACATTCAAGCTTAGATATGTCTTTAACATGCACCTTGATCAAAATCCTCTGAATGAATCCAGTATCTCTTCCTCCAGAGTCACCTACCTTCTTGAGCAGAGATGGTCCCCTCTGGACAAGGAATGCAGTCATAACAGCAAACTGGCTCTCCTTCTCGTGCCCACTTGACAAATCCAGGATGACAATTTTCTACACATATGGACTGAGGTAGAGACTAAGCAGAAAAATAGTGAACACCAAAAAAAATAAATGTTAGGACTCACCATTCCATGGGAAACAGAATTCAACAAGAACATTTATCAAGTAGACTATGCGCTTCATTTAGATATGAAATTTCTAACTAGTTTCAGATTGTTGTAGGAAATGCAACCACTGGTAGATTCTTTCCTCCTTTTTGCTCCTGGAAGATCACATTGCAAGAAAAAGATTTTTGTACTTAATAAAGTCTGGAGGAATGGAATTGAGAAAAGATCGGTATTAGTACCGCTTTATAAAACCTTAGTAAGACCACACCTGGAATACTGCAGTCAATTTTTGTCACCATATCACAAAAAAGATGTTGAGAGTTTGGAAAAAAATTCAGAGAAGAGCAACTAAGATGATTAAAGGACCGGGGATTGAAACATATGAAGAACGGCTGCAGGACTTGGTTTTGGCTAGTCTAAAGAAAAGAAGAAATAGGGGAGACATGATAGCAGTATTTCAGTACTTGAGGGGCTGCCACAAAGAAGAGGGGGTCATGTTATTCATCAAAGCACCAGAGGGGAAGACAAGAAACAATGGTGGGAAACTGACCAAAGAGAGAAGAAACCTGCAATTAAGGAGAAACTTCCTGACAGTGAGGACAATTAACCAGTGGAACAGCTTGCCTCCAGAAATCGTGGGTGCTCCATCACTGGAGATTTTTAAGAAGAGACTAGATAACCACTTGTCTGAGATGGTATAGGTTCTCCTGCTTGATAGGGGGCTGGACTAGAAGATCTCCAAGGTCCTATTCTGTTCTGTTTCTGTTTCTGTTTCTGTTTCTATTTGACAAACAGTGGGTTCCATCCTGAGAAGGAACCCACCATTCCTCCAATCTTTATATATCTATGATTTAAAAGTATGATGGGTCAATGTCATGTTTTAGTACTTCAGTTTTCTAGCTGAGAACATTATCTTCTATCAGACCAGTCATTATGATTTCAGGCGAATTGAAAGTATTGGAGCTTGTTGTCAAGAGCAGAAGGCCTACTGTACTCAAATTTCTACTCCCCACATTAAATTCTCATGGAAAAAAATATGAAATGTATCCTGAGGCTATGAAAAAAACTTAGAATAATATCAATATTTCACCCATCTTCTTGAGCAACTTTAGCAGGAAAAGATCATATTGGCTGATAATAATGCCCATCTAAAAAAATTATAAACGTTTACACATTCTACACATTCAATTCTCAGTGACGTTCACCCACCTTTGCGACCAGAAATGAATCATAAGGCTTTTGAAAATAGAAAAGGGGCTAATATTTTACTCACCTTGTTGAGCCACTTTAGCAGGGAAAGAGTATCTTGGCTGATAACAAGTCTCTGTCTTTCAAAACTTCCCATTTGCTCTTCAATGTAATTCTCTTCGGGGAAAACAAACAAACTCATAATATGCAGATCTGCTATCAGATCTCCATTTTGGTCCACATACATTTTCATCTCAGAAAAATTGCAAAATTCATTCTTCTTCAGAAAGGGATGAAGCTAGAATGGAAACAGACAGAAAGTTTAAAATTGGAAACTTTTGGTTTCTTATAGCACTTGGTCTTTACATATTTTATTTAGATAAATTATCTAGAATATATAAAGGTATCTCAAATGAATGTTGGAAATGTAGAGGACCTTTTACCATTTATGGTGGACATGTGATAAAGCAAAGAAATATTGGCGTAGGATTCATATTTTAATGCAGAAAATTCTTAAAGTTAACATAAAGATTAAACCAGAAACCTTCTTTCTGGGTCTAATGGAAAAAGACTTGGAAAAAAATTGGAACTTTGACTTTATATATGGTGACGGTAGCAAGACTGCTCTTTGCACAAAAATGGAAGGATGTTTTGATTCCCGCCGTGGATGAATGGCTACAAAAGCTGATGGCTAAATTGACTATTTTGATAAAAGAAAAGAATATAAGTACTTTTGTTTCTACTTGGAAATCACTTCTGGATTTTGTGCTTGAGGTGGAAAAAAATGATACTATGATTTTGGGTTTTACTGATTACATTGATTGTTGATACAGAAATGGCTAGATCATACTACTACAAAAATGTAAAAAGTTGAGATTCGATGTTAGTGCCTTATTCTACTTTTTCTTTTCTTTCTCCCCCCTTTTCCACACTTCTCTTTTTCCCCTTCCCCTACCATTGTTCCTTACTATTTGCTTTTGTATTTTCATATTTTATAAGTGAATAAAACTATTTAACATGTAAAAACACTTTATCTTTACATATTTGAACATTTGAATCCTTCTAATATAGTTGTCCAAATAGCAAATATTCTTAGCTGGGAGAACAACTTTTACCATTGTCTTCAAAGATGAAAAAGAAAAGTGTGAAATTTCTCAATCATGTATAAATAAAATTTATACTGAGACAATTAATAAATTATAGAGAACATTCTAGAGCAGAACTAACAAAGAAATCAAGAGATTATTCATAAACAACAGGGAGATTATCCAAAGAATGGGATTCCTGCAGAGAGGGAGGGATCAGGTCTCCTTGAAATTTATGGGCATAAAATTGTATGATGTTAAAAACAAATCCATACATACATGAATTTATTTAAAAATACATCCTCTTAAAAATCAGCAGTGCTTAATATTAAAATATATTTGTTGCAGTTCTTTCTCTTAGGAAAATTATGTCCCAAGCAAGTAGATTGGCCAAACCTGTTGACCGTTTGTAGCACAAGTAGGTTGAGATGGTTAAATGTCTATGGAGATTCTCCATCATCCAGGTTATGGTTGTCCCAAAGTTGCTTTTTCAGGAGGCAACTGGACTTTCTTTGTTTTTCTTTGAAGATATTTCACTTCTCATTCAAGAAGCTTCTTCAGCTCTTATTGGATGGTGAGGAATGGATGGTTGAGATGCTTCCAGTTCTTCTCATTTGGATTTCTTTTTCAAAGAAACTAAGTTTGAGAAATCATTGTAAGATCCCCTTACCTGCCAGGGCTGCAGTCTCAAAGCCACCAACCGCTTCTTCTTTTTCCTCTTGGATCTGGAGGAATATGCAGCATTCAAGGCATGGGCCAGAGTCTTAATGACACTGAAAGCACGGTAGTCAATTCTATGTTTGTCACTGTTTATTTTCCCTTCACTCTCCAGTGGTTCTTTCTGGGTGCATCTTCTTCGGACTTTGACAGAAAGTATGTGCTTTGAAAAAGAACAGTGAAAAGACTGATTTTGAAACTGTGGTTTCACAAAAATAAATGGTTGAAAGGTATCATCATACCCTCTTTCCTGTATGTAAAAGTTCCAAATACTATTAACGTATTTGTACAGTGTGTGACTTTTCACTGGCAAGTCTCCAAAAAGTGTAATGATCCAGATTTTTCCTTCAATGGGTTGTGGCAGACCTTCAAGTGCAAAATGGACGTGGCGAATTCCGTCCATCATGGTACTAAAGTCTGTAAAGAAAACAAAGACATTGACTTTTCTCCACTTACACATGGCATCCCTGAAGGGTGCTGTAGGTGCATTTGTTGAGAATTGTTGTGATATAACAACACAAATCCCATTCCTCACAAGCATAGGAGTAAACATCTTTATGAAATTCTCTCCCTTCTCTGTGTCTGAAGCAAAGAGGCCAATCAAGGTCCATCTGAAATGGAGGAGTAGTTGGATAATTGCTGGGTACTGGATCCCATCTTTGGGAGCCATCCGGTAGAAATAGGGAAATTGTCTTTTATCACTCAGAGCCTCTGAAACAAATGAACAAGTGATCTGAAAAAGCAATGAATAATGCAGTGTTATATTTGGGGTGAGCTCAAGTCGAAAATATTTGCTTTCAATAGATCAAACTTGGTTCTAATGAACATAGTAGAATGACTTATTGTTGATTAGCCATTGGCCATATCAAGATACAGAATATAAAACAGAGGACAAGAATATGCGTGCTTCAATCCTTGTCCCTTCACCACTGTGGATCCCTCCACCTAGCCATGACACCTACAATAGCCATGGTGAAAAGCAGTTCTTGAATTCCATAGAGAAGATACAGTTGGATCTATTGCTTACACACCATCATTCCACTCATTTTACCCACAGAGAAACACACACACAAACCTGTGGGACTTTGTAGGTGCCTACTAAAGTTGACATCTGGATGGAGATGTCTCTTTTGGCTCCATCAAGAAGAGCCAAAAGATTGTCCTTCCTTCCACAGTTATAGTTGGGAACATTGGCTTCTCCAGTAGAGAGTGTGTCCAACAAGGCATCTGAAGTGGCAAGTGTGCTCAAATAGTTGTCATGGATGCTGTAGCCAAGTGTGAGATTGTGCAGAAGCCGAGAATTCTTGTTGACCACTTGAATGATGAAAATGTAGGGCTGCATTCCTGCCAGATTAGAATTTCTAGTACTGTACAAATATGTTTATGTTATTATCATGAACAACAGAAACAACAAAATAACCCAATATTGATGAAAAACCAGAGGCAAATTATAGTCACATATCACAATTTAATTTCCAAAAGTGTTGAGAAGATGGGATGGACATAGCCTTCAACCAGGGTTAATAGTTACAAATATATCATTATTTGTACTAATGCTGATTTTCATATCTCCAATGACCATGATTCATAGTCATTCATTCAAGTAGAGCTACTCTACTTTTAAATTAAAGCAAGAACATGGATGAATAAGCAAGTCAGCTAAGCAACTCTAAAAATAAGTCATTCTTATTTCTATAAGGAGAGGCAATTAATACAACTATAACCTTTTCAGAATAGTAACAGAATTAGGAGATCCTCTGAATTCTGTGTTTGTCTTTCTCAGGTTCTTTGATTTCCTTCTGCTCCATCCTTGCATTTGAGTCTTATACAAGATAAGGCAAAAGAGGAGAGTTATAGATCAAAATAATTCACCAACATATGCATATCCTACAATTTAGAAATAAGTGAAAGTAAAAGAAAGGAAGAAGAGTATTAGAAATGCAAATGGAGGAAATGCAACTCCATCACACTGAATGACTTACGGAGAAAAAATATAATGAGCCCCGTTAAATTGCAACAGCTCAAGAGAAGGATTTGTTGCAGTTTCAAACACAGTGATGATATGGTCTCCCGGCCTGTAATAATTCCATGGGTTTCCTCTGTCCTGCTGCTTCAGAATCGGGGGGCATTTGCTTCTGGGCCTTCCAGAATTTCTTTGGGCCAGCCCAAGCATCAGAAGCAGAAGCAGGAGGTCCATTCTTCCTTGTGTTGAATCAGCCACTTCTCTCTTTCCGAACAACAAGAAGACTTAGAAGAATTTGAAGCATGCTCACAAGATGGAAAAGCAAACGAGTTTCCTCTTTCATGTCACTTTAATCTGATTTTTACATGAAAGGCAATGACTGGAGAAGTAGCAGAAGAAGTCTCAAAGCCTGGGATGGTGATAATTATAGTGAGAAGCAACATCTCCTCTGGGGACCCTCAAGTTCTTCTGAGGCTCCACGTTCAGAAGGAGAGTTGGAGAATAGTGTGGTAGTGAAAAATCACCAATATGCCCCTGGAGATACTGTTTTGCAGTGGTTCTGGCCCTTCCTACTGGGACATGTTAGGAAATGAACATTGGAGGAAGAGAGTTCAACTCACCAGGTAAAAGACTTTGTTGATCCGGATTATGATGATCAGGATTCTTGCACTGAAATGGCTGAATTAAAAAGAATAAATAAATTGTTATAAAATTTACCTGTCCATAGCTCCAATATCTGAGAGCTTATGTACCAGAGACAAATTCCTTGTGTGTCCAACCACACTTAGCCAATAAAGAATTGAATTCTATTCCACTCTGCTCCATTCCATTATTCTATTCTGTTCTGTTCCATTCTGTCTCATCCCGTCCCGTCCCGTCCTGTCCCGTCCCGTCCCGTCCCGTCCCGTCCCGTCCCATTCTATTGAATTCCAATATGACATGGTCTCTCTTGCCCAAGGTTCCAACAATTTCAACTCCCAAGACAAAACAAGAAACAATGGATGGAATCTAATCTGGAAGTTTTTAAGAAGAGACTGGACAGCCATTTGTCCAAAATGGTATAGGGTTTCCTGCCTGAGCAGGGGGTTGGACTAGACGACCTCCAAAGGTCCCTTCCAACTTTTTTATTATTATTATTATTATTATTATTATTATTATTATTATTGTTGTTGTTGTTGTTGTTGTTGTTGTTGTTGTTGTTGTTGTTGTTGTGAGAAGCAACCTGGAATTAAGGAGAAACTTCCTAACAGTGAAGACAATTAACCAGTGGAACAGCTTGCCTTCAGAAGTTGTGGGTGCTTCATTACTGGAGGCTTTTAAGAAAAAACTGGACAGCCACCTATCTGAGAGGGTATAGGACCTCCTGCTTGAGCAGGGCATTGGAGTAGAAAATCCACAAGGCCCCTTCCAGCTCTATTCTGATTCTGAATCATAATTACTTTATGGTTCTTGCTTGATGTGCTGATAAAAACCACTGCACAGAAAGTGATGTGTGTTTTCAAACAATTTCAATTTCCCCTGTCATACCATACAGTATGAGACACTCAAGAATCTCATGAGCTAGGAATTCCTAATTTTGGTATCCTACAGTAATTATGACCCTGCACTCTGAGAATATTTTTTACAAGTTTCACACTCCAACCAGCAAGTACCTTGGGATTTATATGTATACCGTATATTGTATGTATATGTATATGTGTATATGTATGTATATGTATAGGCAGGGCTTTTTTTGTAAAAAAAAAAAAAAGATGCCGGAACTCACACACGTCATACAACCCGCCTTGCCTACCCTACAAGGTTTCATCCAAAAAAGGGGCCGGAACTCCGTTCTGGGCGTTCTATGACAAAAAAAGCCCTGGGTATATGTATATGTTATGTATATGTATAGGTATAGGTATAGCATCATTGATTTTTATTCTATATTTTGTCCAGTCCAGTTTGTGAAATATTTCTTCAAGGCAGGGTAAGAAAAGGATGGATGATATTTTATACCTCCTTCTATGTTGATTTCTACTCTAAGATCATTATGGCAAATTTTCATATATTGATGGCAGTAAGTTTATGTAAGCAGTGTCTATTCTATTCTATTCTATTCTATTCTATTCTATTCTATTCTATTCTATTCTATTCTATTCTATTCTATTCATAGGCTTGCTAAATATGCTTCTTTCTAAATGTACTTTTGTTATGTATTCAAGATGGACAGTGATTAATATTTATATTTTATATGTAAGGGTGTAGGTCTATACCTATGTTGTATATACTATGTTTTAAATGTGTGTTATGTATGTGTACACTTGAGAGCAAGCAACTAAATTTCATTTTTAATGTGTGCCATTGTGCCCACAGGAAATAATGACAATAAAGGTTATCTAATCTAATCTACTTTGTGAACAATAATACTATAGCAACTTCTGTTTTTTAACTACTTTCATGCAAACAGCTGTATTTCCTGCTTGTGTAACCAAGTAAAGAATAAAGGCATGCTAAAGAAAGCATTTGGGATTCTTCCAGCTTTATGGCAGAACCCACCTTTGTCCAAATCTAAATAAACATGAGACTCAGAGAGAATTAGACTCTGCCTCTTTGTTCATGGCAGGCCAGACCTAGGACTCCTGCTTAACAATTTTTCATGTCCTTCTAGATGGTATCTTCTTTGCTTTTTAACATTAAGCGAGATTGCTGGGCAAGGTCACCCCCACCCCCCACCCTTGGTGTTTGATACTACTATACGCTGATGATACCCAGTTCTATTGCTGGAGGTCACTAAAGAGGAAAATGGGCTCCAGGACTCTATTTCTGCACAGAAGTAAAGATGGACAGTTGGGATCCAAGTCCAATCAAGCATATCTAGTCATATTAGAATAGAATAGGAGCTGGGAGAGACCTTGGAGGTCTTCTAGTCCAGCCCCCTACTCAAGCAGAAGAACCTATACCTTTTCAGATAAGTAACTGTCTATCCTCTTCTTAAAAACCTCCAGTGATGAAGATTTCTGAAAGGAAACTGTTCCACTGGTTAATTGTCCTCACTGTTAGGAAGTTTCTCCTTAATTCCAGGTTGCTTCTCTCTTTGATTAGTTTCCAACCATTGTTTCTTGTCTTGCCCTGGTGCTTATTCAGTAACATAAAATCACAGATACCCATCAGAATTTCTATCTGGACCCATACCAGTCGGGCTTCAGGCCGGGATACAGCACGGAAACGGCATTGGTCGCGTTGGTTAATGATCTCTGGAGGGCCCGGGACAGAGGTTATTCCTCTGTCCTTGTTCTTTTGGACCTCTCAGCAGCTTTTGATACTGTAGACCACGGTATCATGCTGCGGCGTCTCGGTGGGTTAGGAGTGGGAGACACCGTTATGCGGTGGTTCTCCTCCTTCCTCACCGACCGTACGCAGTCTGTATTGGCAGGGGGACAGAGGTCGACTCCTAGGCCCCTAACTTGTGGGGTGCCTCAGGGGTCGGTCCTCTCCCCCCTTTTGTTCAATATTTATGTAAAGCCGCTGGGGGAGATCATTCGTGGCTTTGGGGTGGATTTCCATCAGTACGCT
>NW_015389948.1:65453-70509 GCF_001527695.2 Protobothrops mucrosquamatus
GTTTTTAATTCGGCTTTTATCGGGGTTTATTTTTTGTATTTCTGTATTTTTGTATTTTGTATTTTTTGTATTTTGTGTATAGTATTTGTTTTTAATATGCTGTGAACCGCCCTGAGTCCTATGGGAGAAGGGCGGTATACAAATTAAATTATCTATCTATCTATCTATCTATCTATCTATCTATCTATCTATCTATCTATCTATCTATCCTTACATTTTCATCAGTTGTTCCTGAATGGTTGAAGATTATGTGCAGCTTAGACTAACATCCCATAATAATCACAGAGGTGCATTTGATTTGAGGTGCCGCAAAGCAAGATGGGTGGCAAAAAAAATGTAATAAGTAAATAAGTAAGTAAATAAATAAATAAGTGAGTTCACCTCTGGATATGCTAATGATGAAATGTTTACCTCCGGATCTTTACCCAGATATTCTTGACTGCAAATGCCATGTTACCTTCCTTTTTTTTCAGTAAGGGGCCTACTTGCAAATTGCTTCAGCACAGTTGCAAAGCTGCATCCTGCCAACTAGATTAATGCTAATGGAGAATATTTGTAGCTCAGGGTTGACACAAGGGGTCCTTGATGTTCTCTGAGCATGCTTGTTTTCTTGCAGACATTTCATTAGATAGAGAGATAGAATCAAGATCAGGTGAAATATTATTACCACTTCATAAAGTCAGACAACACTTAGAATACTGGCTCCAGTTTTGGTTGCCACGATATAAAAAAAGATGTTGAGTCTCTAGAAAAAGTGCAGAGAACAGCAACCAAGATGATTAGGAGGCTGGTGGCTAAAACATTGCAGGAGGGTTACAGGATTTGGGTTTGTCTAGTCTCGTAAAAAGAAGGACTAGGGGTGACATGATAGTAGTGTTCCAATATTTGAGTGGCTTCCACAAAGAAAAGGGGGTCAACTTCTTTTCCAATGCATCAGAAGGCAAGACAATAAACAATAGATGGAAATTAATCAAGGAGAGAAGCAACCTAAAACTAAGGAGAAATTTCTTGACAGTTACAACAATTAACCAGTGGAAGGGCTTGCTTTCAGAAGTTGTGGGCACTTCATCACTGGAGGCTTTTAGTATTCTAATTATTGTTGCTTGACTCCCATTGTGGCTGGGAGCTACTGTCCTGCCCTTGGAGCTGGGTGGGGAATGTAGATTTTAGGAGTCTTTGTTTTTCTAAACCCATCAGCTCCATCCTTCTGAAGGCGTTTTGTTTATGAATAGGGTGGCCCAGTCTTTCTGAATGGATTACAAAATCTCCATTCCTAAAGACCAGCCTCTCCAGGTTTCTGCTTGAGGCAGGAAGACTGGGCTGTTTTCTGCCTTTAAGAAGAGGTCTCTCCTCTTCTCCTTTAGGGGTACTATAATATTCTGCCTCTTTTAATATTCCCCAAAATATTTCATTCTCTTGGAGGGGTGGTGGTGCTGACTTCCTACACCTTGAACAGTATTCTGAAGCTACAGATTGTGCAGAATGTGGCAGCATGAGAAGTTCTTGGCGCCCATAGGCTGGCCCTTCTTGCACTGCGGTTCTGTGAGTTACATTGGCTGCTGGTATGCTTCTGGTTGAAATTCAAAGTGTTGATTATAACTTTTAAAGCCCTGTATGCCATGGGCCCTGGTTACTTGAGGAACCATCTCACCCCAATGGGATTATCCTGTCCTACCAGTGCTGCTGGAGTGGGTATGCTACAGATCCTGTCAATCAAGGATGGGGTCCAGGAGAAGAGACTTTTCTGCCACAGCTCCTGCCCTTTGAAACATCTAACCCTCCCCAAAGTGAGATCCACACCCACACTTTGGACCTTCCATAATGGCCTGAAGACCTTGTTCTGCCAGTTGGCCTGGGACCCCAATGGGGTACACCATTCTGGAGGTGACCATTGAATTAGGAAAGACTCCAGTTCTTCTCATGCATGCATTTCCCTCCTCCCCATATTTTAATAGTATTTATCTTTTATTGTTGTTAATTGTTGTTTTGTTATTTTAATGTGTACTAGTTTTAATATTTGTAAGCTGCCCAGAGTCATCTGTGGATAAGATGGGTGGAACGTAAATTTAATAAATAAAGTAATAGTTGAGTCCAGATGGGCAACAGCAAGACAAATCAATAAATGTCAAGCACAGTAGAATTTTATTAATTTTATTTTTCTTGTTCAACCTTTTAACATAACTGGTAAAAATAAAGTTGTCAATGTAGGATTCAAACTGATTACAATCATGCATGCAAGTGTTTATGTCTCGCTGTGTCCTGAATCTCTAAAAAACAACAACAAATTCTAGAATTGTAAATAAAGGACAATGAAAAGATGAAGCAAAAGTAAGCAAAATCCCTGAGAATCAGAAATCAAAATAAAAAGTCTTTGTAATATAGAGTAATATATTTTGAGGTCACTTTTTTTAGAAAATCATTTTTGAAAGGACCAGTCTATGCTCTGGTTCTGTCACTATCCCCGAAATCTGGGATAATAGGAAAAAAATGCAGCTTGAATTTTGTTTTAATATAAAATACCAAATGTATTTGGTCACAAGGAATTCTAAATTTTCATTTTAAAATACAAAAAAAACACCCTCCTCAGACTATATTCTTATTTTATTTTAATATAAGTTGCTCCTTTCTGTTGAGATCTGGCCTCAGGATAATAATATAGCACTTGGGGATGAAGATGCAGCCTAGTAGTCCAGCACTGGAGGCCAAGATGGAAAAGACCTGCACAGCCACCATGAATTTCCCCTTGGTGCTCAGATAGGTGGGCACAAAAGAGATCCAGACGCTGCAGAAAACCAGCATGCTGAAAGTGATCAGCTTGGCTTCATTGAAGGCCCCAGGCAGGTTTCTGGCCAGGAAAGCCACTGTGAAGCAGATGGCAGCCAGAAAGCCCAGGTAGCCCAGGGCTCCATAAAACATGGCAATAGACCTTTCGTTGCATTGCAGGACAATTTCTCCAGACTGGGAATGCATGTCTGAATCTGGAAAAGGGGGAGAGATTCCCAACCAAATGGCAGAAATGGCAATCTGGACACTAGAACCAAAAATAACAATGGAATTGGTCAAAGCTTTTCCCAGCCATCTCCTCATGGTGTGTCCTGGTTTTCTGGCTAGGAAGGCCAACACCACTGTGATGGTTTTGGCCAAGACAGAAGAGACTGCAAGTGAGAAAACAATGCTGAATGTTGTTTGACGGAGAAGGCAGGTGGCTTTCCTTGGTTGACCAATGAAGAGAAAGGAAGTCAGAAAGGAAAACAGGAGGGAGACCAGGAGGATGTAGGAGAGGTTCCGGTTATTGGCTTTGACAATAGGAGTTTTTCGATATTTAATAAAGATTCCTAACACCAGGGCAGTTGTGATAGAGAAATATAGGATAAAAGAGGCTAGGATGATCCCCAAAGGTTCTTGGTAGGACAGGAAAGTTATCATCTTGGGGATACATTGATCTTTGGCCATGTTTGGATGTTGATCTTATGGACATTTCAGGCATTTTTCTGCATCTGAGGAGAGAAAGAATAATGTCTCTGGCACAGCTTTTTGTTTTCCATGTGGTCAAATGCCTGTTTGGTTCCTCCACACATGTTTGAGGGGGAGATTTTATAGAATGATGAAGCATGGGAAGAATTTAGGGAAATGGGTACCAACCTCAGCCTACATCACAGGCAGTTTGCAAGAGGATGAGGGAATCTCCACCCTAACAAATTTAAAGGCAGCTTGGGTTCAAAGCTAAACATATCTAGGGATCGCCTATTTCTGTAACTTAAATTTATTTTGTCGGAATTATAGGCCAAAATTAAAAGAGAAATGTGTATGAGGGTGAAGGTTCATTCTCCAAGCTTGTGGATTGGTTTCTGAATGTTTTGTTACCAAGCTAGGTAACATCTTCAGTGGAGTTTAGGGGATGTCAGTGTTCTGCTTATAAGGGCTTCAGGTGTGGATGTGTCAAGTGAGGGTCTTGGGATGGGTCAGTGTGAGTCATCAGTGATAGGCTTGTGATGGGTCTTGTAATGGGGAGGTTACATCAGGTCAGGGTCATTGGGAGGTGAAGTGCTGGTGGGAGGGTGATAGGTCAGGTGTGACTCATCAATGAGAGGCTAGTGATGGGTAGGTTACCTCAGATCGGGGTCATTGGGAGGTGAACCTCTGTGTAGGTTGATTGAGGATCGGTGCTGTCTCTGGTTGGCAGTGTGGTTGATTTGGATTCTGTTAGTAGGCTGGTTGTAGGTCAATGACCCATCACAAGACTGTCACTTGATACACTCACACCTGAATCCCTTATAAACAGAAGAACACTGATGCTGACATCTGCTAAACTCTGCTGAAGATGTTACCTAGCCTGGTAATGAAATGTCCATAAACCAACCCACAAGCTCGAAGAACGAACCTTCCCCCTCATTCTGCACCCGAGCTACAGATATTTGCAGCTATTGCAAATAAACAAGATTGCTTAAAGGGAATACACCAAGATGATACACATAATCATCACACTGGCTGCCACAAAGAAGAGGGAGTGAAGCTATTTTCCAAGGCGCCTGAAGGCAGGACAGAAAAGCAACGGATGGAAACTAATCAAGGAGAGAAGCAACCTAGAACTAAGGAGAAACTTCCTGACAGAACAATTAACCAGTGGAACAACCTGCCTCCAGAGGTGGTGAATGCTCCAACACTGGAAGTTTTTAAGAAGAGACTGGACCATCATTTGTCTGAAATGGTATAGGGTTTCCTGCCTGAGCAGGAGGTTGGACCAGATGACCTCCAAGGTCCCTTCCAACTTTTTATTATTATTATTATTATTATTATTATTATTATTATTATTATTATTATTATTATTATTATTATTATTATTATTATTATTATTTATTTTATTACTTTAATTTATACCCCGCCCTTCTCCCGAGGGACTCAGGGCGGCTTACAGGTAAATAAAAACAGAGCTATACAATAAATATCTAAAAGCCAAATTAAAATATATATTAATTAACCTGTATTAGAAAAATTATAAAATCCCTTTAAAATCCCTATAAAATCCCCCCCTAGGCCAATCCCGCTTGATGGAAAA
>NW_015389948.1:72785-74726 GCF_001527695.2 Protobothrops mucrosquamatus
AAGAAACCTGGTGGGCAAATATCTACAAGGGGCACGCCCCCTTCCATGCCCAACCAGGTCTCGGTAATACCTGCCAGGTCCGCACCCCCCTCCTGAATAAGATCTTGAATGAGGGGGGCCTTATTTACCACGGACCTGGCATTACACAGCATCAGTCGGTGATCCCGGGGCCGGGGATCTAAGATTATTATTATTATTATTATTATTATTATTATTATTATTATTATTATTATTATTATTATTATTATTATTATTATTATTATTATTATTATTATTATTATTATTATAAAATGTTATTATAAAAATGTTTTAAGAGATTTCTAGAAGGCCTCAAAGGTTGGGGCTATTCTCACTTTGGGGTTAGCTTGTTGACCCAGCCCATGCCAAGAGAAGTACCTGGAATCCAACACTTTATTTCTGCATAGAAGTAAATTTGGGCCCTTGGGAACCAAGTCCAAAGCAAGTGTGTCTGCTGATATTTGTTTTTATACCATGAAATCATATATATACATACACAATTTACAAATGGTTCATAATATAATGGCACACATCACTGTTGGGTTTCCCCGACATTCTACCATATTGCACCCCTGTTGTGTGAGCTGCACAGGCACCCAGTTTCTTCCCAAATGCAAATAAGTTCATCTTCCTGGCATAGGGCCAGGAAGCACAACTGGTGGATCATGGAGGCTTCCACTATGGAAACCAATATGCTAGGTTGCTTTCATGGGCTTCTGGGAAAATGCCACTAATGGCTCTAGCACTGATGTCCATAGGATCAGACTGATGAAAGTGGGGATGACAGTGTTGTGAGACATGACACGTAAAACCAAGCTTATGGATTCATGTCACAGCATGACTTTAGTCATTATGGTAAAAACTGCATAAACACAAGGTTGCTGCTAGCCTCCCCAAAAGTCCTACCTTTCACACAAACATATGCATGCACAATAAAACACATATCGATGCATCTCCTCCAAAGCCTCACTTTTTCTCCAGCATCACCCACCTTCCCAAGTGGAGATGGTTCCTTCTGCACAAGGAAGGCAGTCATAGCAGCAAAGGGGGTTCCCTTCCCGAGGCACCTTGACAAATCCTGGATGGCAGCTCTCCACACACTGGGAAGCAGGCAGAGGCTGAGCAGAAAAAAGGAGAAATCAGGAAATGTGACAGAACTCATTTACTCATCATTCTTCAGTTGTGGGCTGAATTTGGAACTTCAAACCAGTATCCTTAGCAGAATAACAAAATAACAGGTCCGTGGGGGTCTTCTAGTCCAACCACCTCCTCAAACAAATGGTTGTCCAATTTTCTTTTAAAAACCTCTAGTGTTGCAGCACCTACAACTTCTGGAGGCAAGTCATTCCACTGATTAATTGTTCTAACCATCAGGAAATTTCTCCTTGGTTCTAGGTTGCTTCTCTTCTTGATTAGTTTCCATCCATTGCTTCTTGTCCTGCCTTCAGGTGCATTGGAGAATAAGATGATCACCTTCTTCTTTGTGGCAGCCTCTTAGATATTAGAACACTGCTATCATGTCCCCCCTAGTCCTTCTTTTCATTACTGACACAACTTTTATTACTCTTCGGTTAGTCCTCACTCTAGACATTCCTTCTTCAAGGTTTCACATGAAATTATGCCATTAATGGACTGAGTTCTGGATGGTCTGATAGTGCTTTGTAAATGCCAGCTTGATTTAATACTAAAGAGACTTCTATAGTTGCACCTTATCATGGCAGATATATGTAATTATCCCAGACTCCCAAAAGATTCTTATATCAAAAATTACAAAACATCTATTTGATTCAAAACCTTGCCTTCCTGATAGATTCTGTCTCATGCTGTAGAGCCTGTATTCTGCCTTCACCCCCAGATGCAAAGTTCACAGCCTGTTGTCAAATTCCCCTGTTTGATCCTGGCTTTAGTGATAACATTTCTCAG
>NW_015389949.1:0-23876 GCF_001527695.2 Protobothrops mucrosquamatus
CCAGGCAGAAAACTATAAAACCTATAATCCATCAACAGCCATGCCTAGGATTAAAAATGGCCATTGAGGAGGTTTTTTTGGTTCTAATAACCATTGCCATGGCTGAATTTACAGCAGGCAAGAATGGTTAAAATCTATTATCTAATGGTCAGCTGTGATTGACTTGGTGAAGTAGCATTCTTGATGGAGATCATATTCATTCTTGCATTCCGTTCCTCTTTCTTCCATCAAAACCGCAGGCTGACAACTGAATCTTCTGTCTTCTAAGGTGGTGTAGAGTAAATGCCTTTGTGATAAAAAAAAAGCCCTAACATTACTTCAGCTGCCATTGGTGTTTTACTCCTAAGAATGCACAGTACACAGTGGTTACTATTTCCTCAGACATAGGTGTTATACTTACTTATCTAGGCATAAGGGACCATCAAGTAGACCATCCACCTCCCTCCATATCCTAAAAGTTTGAAGAATACAAGACTCAGCTAAACTTACCTCACATCGTCGTAGGCCACATCACAGCTGAAGGCTAACAGGGCTTGAGCTGGAGACATTTTCATGCTCTCTTCTTTCTTCTTTCTTCTTTCTTCGTTTGCTTTTCTTTCTTCGTCAGCCGTGCCCAGCAAGCGTTGTCTCTTTCAAGGAACTTTTGGCAGCAGGTGTGCGATTCTTCCTCCACTCAGTCTGCAAAGCTAGAAAACCCTAACCTCTTTTATAGATCAACGGCCACAGCTAATATTAAAAAGGGCCGCTGAGGTTTTATTTCGGGTTCTAAAAACCATCGCCATGGCAAGAAAACAATACCGCAATCAAGGAACGGTCAAAGAAGCTAACGACAAATAGCGCAACAAAGGATCTCCAAGACCATTTTCAACAACACTGAGAGAGGCCACTCGAACATAAACTGACAGCAAACTACACTCCGTTCTACTAGCACTGATATTCCCTAGTTGGGTAATGAAACATCTACAAGAAAACCACCAAGCTCAGAGAGCACCAAGGACGCCTCATTTGAACCGTGAGCCCCAAATATTCTCCTTTGTTGATATTCCTCATATTAAATTGCATCATCACATTTACTTTCGGTTATAAGAATTAAACCATCTGTCTTACTGTTGATGTCTTCTTCTTCATCTACAGGTCAGTTTGGATTCATGCCTTTGAAATAAAAAAATCAACATTACTTCAGCTGCCATTGGAGTTTTACTCCTAAAAATGCACAGTAGACAGTGGTTACTATTACCTCAGACATAGGTGTTATACTTATTTATCTAGGCATAAGGGATCAACTAGTGGAGGACCACCCACCTCCCTCCCTCCATATCCTAAAACTTTGAAGAATGCAAGACTCAGCTAAACTTACCTCGCAGCATAGGAAGCAACATCACAGCCGAAGGCTAACAGGGCTTGAGCTGGAGACATTTTCTTGCTCTTTTGTTCTTCTCTTTTGTTTCTTCTTCTGCCATGCCCAGCAAATCTTCTCTCTTTCGAGGAAACTTTGGCAGTAGGTGTGCAATTCTTCCTCCCCTCAATCTCAAAGACTCAAAAACTATAAAATTTTCTATAGATCAACGGTCACACCTAGCATTAAAAAGGGCCAGTGAGGTTTTCTTTCTGGTTCTAAGAACCACTGCCATGGTTAAATTTACGCCAGGCAGAAAGTTATAAAATCTATTACCAAGCACTGGCCACACTGGTCATTTAAAAGGGCCAATGAGGTTTTCTTTCTGGTTCTAAGAACCACTGCCATGGCTAAATTTACACCAGGGTAGAAACAATACAATCTATTACCAAGCACTGGCCACACACTGGTCATTTAAAGAGGCCAATGAGGTTTTCTTTCTGGTTCTAAGAACCACTGCCATGGCTAAATTTACGCCAGGCTGAAAACTATAAAATCTATTATCGATCAACAGCCAAGCCTAGGATTAAAAAGGGCCATTGAGGAGGTTTTTTTGGTTCTAATAACCACTGCCATGGCTAAATTTACACCAGGCAGAAAGCTGTAAAATCTATTACCAAGCACTGGCCACACACTGGTCATTTAAAAGGGCCAATGAGGTTTTCTTTCTGGTTCTAAGAACCACCGCCATGGCTAAATTTATGCCAGGCAGAGAACTATAAAATCTATAATCCATCAACAGCCATGCCTAGGATTAAAAAGGGCCATTGAGGAGGTTTTTTTGGTTCTACTAACCATCGGCATGGCTTACAGCAGACTTGAATGGTCTAAAATCTCTTATCTAAAGATCAATTGTGATTGACTTGGTGAAGTAGCATTCTTGATGGAGGTCATATTCATTCTTGCCTTCCATTCCTCCTTCTTCCTTCAACACTGCAGGCTGACAACTGAGTCTTCTGTCTTCTAAGGTGGTGTAGAGTAAATGCCTTTGTGATAAAAAAAAAAAAAAAAGCCCTAACATTACTTCAGCTGCCATTGGTGTTTTACTCCTAAGAATGCACAGTACACAGTGGTTACTATTTCCTCAGACACAGGTGTTATACTTACTTATCTAAGCATAAGGGACCATCAAGTAGACCATCCACCTCCCTCCATATCCTAAAACTTTGAAGAATACAAGACTCAGCTAAACTTACCTCACAGCGTAGGAGGCCACATCACAGCCGAAGGCCAACAGGGCTTGAGCTGGAGACATTTTCATGCTCTCTTCTTTCTTCTTTCTTCTTTTGCTTTTCTTTCTTCCTCAGTCGTGCCCAGCAAGCGTTGTCTCTTTCGAGGAACTTTTGGCAGCACGTGTGCGATTCTTCCTCCACTCAATCTGTAAATCTAGAAAACTCTAACCTCTTTTATAGATCAACGGCCACAGCTAACATTAAAAAGGGCCGTTGAGGTTTGCTTTCTGGTTCTAAGAACCCTTGCCGTGGCTAAGTTACGCCAGGCAGAAAACTATAAAATCTATTACCAAGCACTTGCCACAGTGGTCATTTAAAAGGGCCAATGAGGTTTTCTTTCTGGTTCTAAGAACCACTGCCATGGCTAAATTTACGCCAGGCAGAAAACTATAAAATCTATTATCGATCAACAGCCAAGCCTAGGATTAAGAAGGGCCATTGAGGAGGGTTTTTTGGTTCTAATAACCACTGCCATGGCTAAATTTACACCAGGCAGAAAACTATAAAATCTATTTCCAAGCACTGGCCACACACTGGTCATTTAAAAGGGCCAATGAGGTTTTCTTTCTGGTTCTAAAAAACCAACACCATGGCTAAAATAATGCCAGGCAGAACACTATAAAATCTATAATTAATCATTGGCCACACTGGTTATTTAAATGGGCCATTGAGGCTTTCTTTCCAGTTCTAAGAACCATCACCATGGCTAAAATTATGCTAGGGAAAAAAGGTATGAAATCTAATATCAATCATAATACCAGGTAGCAGCCAGAATATATAATGAAAACTCTTTAATTTCACAACAAATTCAAAGACCTAACCATAGTTCCAGTTGGGAAACTGACTATCCTAGATCAGGGGTAGGCAACCTTGGCTCTTTTATGACTCCTGGACTTCAACTCCCAGAATTCCTGAGCCAGCATGGAATTCTGGGAGTTGAAGTCCACGAGTCATAAAAGAGCCAAAGTTGCCTACCCCTGTCCTAGACCAAGCAATGTCCAAAAACACTAATAAATTTCTAGCAGCCTGTCACTCTGACAAATTAGCCAATAGACAGACAGAAACAATATGTACCCACTTTGCAAAAAAGACAACATCTCCTCACCAGCAATCCACACTGAGATATGCATAGATTAACACTATGATTAACATCAGACCAACAATCAAGAAGTAAACAATGTCCTAATCAAGGAACTGCCAAAGAAGCTAACAACAAATAGCACAACAAAGAACCTCCAAGACCATTTTTTTAAAAACTACTAAAGCAAGCCTTAGGGCAGTGATGGCGAACCTTTTAGATCTTTTAGAGTGTCCAAAAACCACCCTGCCCCCGCTCCCGCCCGCCCGCCTCCCCCTCCTGCTCTGCCATCCCGCAGGACCACCTACCACCTCCATGGCCTGTCGCAGATCTCCCAGGCAGCCCTGCAGTGCCATGGCAGCCACGCCTTCTGCCTGCACACGACAGGGTGCAAGGGCGGAGTCTTGTCCCCACTGCCCGGCTTCCATGTCCTTGGCTGGGCTGCTGCGCGCAGGCCATGCCCAGGGGTGATTCTCCTCCGGGGGTCTGCTGGTGAGGCCGCGGGGGGAGGCGGGGTTGGGGTGATGGCGTGCGTGCCCATAGAGAGGGCTCAGAGTGCCACCTCTGGCACACGTGCCATAGGTTCATCACCACTGCCTTAGGGTAAATCTCAGCAAGGCCCAAAGTTAACATGTTGCAAACAGTACTTGCCAGGCTTCCTCACTTTCATGATATACCGAAGAGTGAATTAAACCATCTGTCTTACTGTTGATGTCTTCTTCTTCGTCTATATGGATTCATGCCTTTGAAATAAAAAAAATCAACATCACCAAATGACCAACTTATGTTCAGAGACTAGAAAAGCAATCAATCAAAGGGGATTTTTGTGTTTTATTCTACGAGTGAAAGAAGACAATATACAATGAATTGGAACATTGTCCCCTTGAGAATTCCTCAGACCATGCAACTAGCCGTCTTTTACATGTTTTGCTTCTTTTCGGAACTTGAGCCTTGACTAAAATTTCCTCAGGTCCCAAGAGTTGAGTTGGGAGAAAGTAAGGGCAACTCCAGGCACTGAAGCAATTTCCTGAAAGTTAAGCCAGGTCCTGGGCCTGAAGTAATTTTAGTTAACTTTCACCTCTACTTACTTGAAGTACTTTTTAGCCTGCAAGGACATGGCTAAAATTTTAACTCTTATTCTCTGTGGTGATTCAGTCCTTTTAAAAGGACATGGCTGAGATTATCTCAGGTTCCACTAATATTTTACTCTAAGACAGTGATGGCAAACTTTTAGAGACCGAGTGCACAAACTGCAACCCAAAACCCACTTATATATCACCAGGTGCTGGGTGGGCATGGCCTATTGGGTGGGTGTGGCCAATTGGGTGGGCATGGTTAATTGGGTGGGCATGGCTGCGGTGGTAACAGCAGACTGGGTGGGACTAAAAAGTTCAATCAATCAATTCCAACTTTGCAAGATCTTTTTTTTCCCATGAGAAGTTGAAATTGATTGAACTTTTTTTTTTTGCACAGGGTGGTGGAGGCCTAAAGCGAAAAGGTTTTATAAAACCCAGCTGAAGGCCTAGGACTGGGACGATGGCACGTGTGCCCACAGAGAGGGCTCTGCATGCCACCTGTGGCACGCGTGGCTAAAATTACCTCAGGCCTCCAGAATTGACTTTATTTTAAGAAAATATGTCCAATTGCCTGAAGTAATTTTAGTTAACTTTTTTGTTTAGTTACTTGAAGTAGCTAGTCCTCTACATATTTTGCTTCTTTTAAGGACTTGAGCCGACTACAGTTACCTCAGGTCCCAAGAAATCACTTTATTCCTGAGAGCAAGGTCAGCTCCTGAGTAATTTTATCTTTACCTTTAAAACTGTTTTTAATTCTGACTTGCCTATGGTGGTTTGGTCCTCCTAAAAGGACATGGCTGAGATTGTCTCAGATTCCACCAATATTTTAAAATGTGTGCCTTGGCTAAAATGACCTCAAGATTACTTCAAGAGCTGACTTTATTTCAAGAAAGTAAGGTCAACTCCAGGACCTGAAGTAATTTTAGTTACCTTTTGCCTTTAGTTACTTGAAGCCACTAGTCCTCTACATGTTTTTGCTCCTTTTAAGGATTTGAGCCTTGACTAAAACTTCCTCAGGTCCCAAGAGCTGACTTTATTCAAAAAAGGGCAACTCCAGGGACTGAAGCCACTTTGCCTTTAAGCTAATTTTAATGCTTCACCACCTGTGGTAGTTTAACCCTTTTAACTACACCTGGCTAAAATTGCCTCAGCCTACTGCAAAGACATGGCTAGGATTACCTCAAATTTACTCCAAAGCTAATTTTAACTCTTATTCACTTGTGGTGGTTTGGTCCTTTTTAAAAGGACATGGCTGAAATTACCTCAGGTTCCACCAACATTTTATTCTAAGAACTTGATGTCCTGGCTAAAATTCCCTCAGACCCCAAGAATTCAGTTAATTATATTTTAAATTCGACAAATATTTAATATTCTTTTTAATTAATTTTAAATTTGTATTGTTTTGTATGTATTTTAAATAGATTGTCAGCCGCCCTGAGTCCTACGGGAGAAGGGCGGGATATAAATTCAAATATAAATAAATAAATAAATAAAATTCCTGAGAGGGAGGTCTGCTCCTGAGGCAATTTTGTCTTTAAAGCTAATTTTAACTCTTATTCACCTGTGGTGGTTTGGTCCTTTTTTAAAAGGACATGGCTGAAATTACCTCAGGTTCCACCACAATTTTAAGAACGTGAGCTTTGACTAGAATTACTTCAAGACACAGCGGTTTGCGTTATTCCCCGAGGGAAAGACTGAGAATAAGTATCTTTAGTGACCCTGTAGTATTGGCGTCCTTTGAATAAAGCACCCTTGAGATATTACCTCAGCCACCCCTGGCGTTTTACTCCTAAGAACACACACCGCGCTTAAAATTACCACAGGTGCTATCCTGACTCCCCGAGAACAATCAGCTATTAATTAGCTAAAGAACTCGCGCTCCCCTCACGTATCTTACAACGTAGAAAAAAGTCTCCGCTAGAATTACCTCAAAGCTCAAAAGGCCCTGCCCGGCCTCGAGCTCGAGGGCTTGGGCCGCGGGAGCACCGGAGAGAGGCTTTTTTGCACCCCCGGCTCCCCGCAGCATCGTCCCTTCGGGGACCGAGAGACGCGATAGCGGCGTCTGCTGCCTGCGAAGCGCGCTCGCTTTGCTTTTTTTTGCACTCAGCCTGAGGAGCCCGCCGACTTTTTAAATGCCCCCGCCTCTCGGAGAAGGGAGAGGCCCGCTCAGCCAATCCGAGGGACGCGTTTTCGGAGCAGCCAATCAACGGGCGGGATGGGCGTGCAGAAAAGAGCCCGCGAGGCGGTCCCAGGGCGAGGCGCGCGCTCAGACACAGGTGCGAGCGATCGGCTGCTTCCCCGGCTGGCGGGGCGGTTGCCATGGAGACGGCCTCGGCGCGCGAGAAGCGCCTCATCACGGCCAGGTGGGCCTCGGCCGCGCAGGTGAAGGCGATTAGGCGGCTGCGAGGCTGATTTTGTGCGTGTGTGTGTGTGTGTTTGTGTTTGTGTGTAATGCCTTCTCCATCAAGGCTTCGCCCCACCTAGGGGACCCTTCGCCCCACCCGGGGACCCTTGGACTACAAATCCCATCCGTCAGGCAGCCAGCGGGTCTCCCCTTGTGCATGAGAGGCCGGAATAGGGTTGGAGGTTGCCTCCTCCCCCCCCCCCCCCCCCCCCTGCAAAGATCCAGTTTTTAAAATATCCCCATCATTTTTGCAGCAGTGAGAGATCCAGAGTGTGACTTTGGGCTTCTACTGAGGAATGCTTTGGATTACAAGTCCCATCAGCCACCTCCGGGGTGGGGGTGTTGATAGGGATGGTCCCTTCTTGCAACAGACAGCTTTTTTTTTTTTTTTGCTCCTGTTGCTTAAAATGCTCACTGTTTTTACAAAAACATCTGACAATGTAATGCATACAAAAAATAATAATAAAAATGAAATTATGGTTATATGTACAGTATATAGGAGATACTTTGGACTACAGGTCCCATTAGCTGGCCTTGGGGGGGTGATGGGGATTGCCACAGCTTGCCCTTCTGGTTGGTGGGTCGTCCCTCCCCGCCACCTAAAATTCAAAGCTCTTTTTCTGTTTTTTTGTTTGTTTGCATCTTCTCCACTCTGTCACAATCTTGCCAGGCAGCCCTTGGTTTTATTTTGAATTTGTTATTTTTTTTTTCAGTCTTTTTTTTTTTCTTCCAGGACTGGTTTGTTTTGCTTTGCTTTGCTTTCTAGGGATTCTGCTAAAATGTTATAATAGAGTTTCTGATACATAGTGTCTTGCCCAGTGAAAGAAATTGACTCAAATTTGAAACTATTTCTTCCTTTTTTATTATTGAAACTCTTCCCAGCCGCAGTTAAATGTTTTCAAAAGAAGTCCGATACATTTATATCCCCATCATAAGGATTTTAATAACTTTTAATGAGACCTCTCTCAACATTTTCCACCATGTTGCCCCCTCCAGATATATGAAAGAGAGCTGTGTATGAGCAAAAAGAGATGGCCAATGAAAAGTATGCTGCCTTTTCAATATGGCCACAAAAAATCCAGAGGATCACTAGGTGGCACCAGGTTTCCACTGTGGAAGGTCCTGTGGAGCAGGAATGTGGTCACCTGTGACTTCAGCCTTAGCAGGAGCCACAGTAGGAAACTGCTTATTCCTCCTCTTTGTTTTTGCCATATTGTAATCCCCAGAATCCCAAAGGTGCTTTTTCAAAAGACAACTGGACTTTGTTTTTCCTTGAAGATGTAGATGAGATGAGATGAGACTAGACTAGGACAGAAGAGAAGAGGAATAGAGTAGGGATGGGATAGAGTAGAGTAGAGTAGAGTAGAGTAGAGTAGAGTAGAAATTAGAATAGAATAGAATAGAGTAGAGTAGAGTAGAGTAGAGTAGAGTAGAGTAGAGTAGAGTAGAGTAGAGTAGAGTAGAGTAGAGTAGAGTAGAGTAGAGTAGAATAATGAAGAATAGAATAGAATAGAATAGAAATTAGAATAGAATAGAATAGAAATTAGAATGGAATAGAATAGAATAGAAATTAGAATAGAATAGAAATTAGAATAGAATAGAATAGAAATTAATAGAATAGAATAGAATAGAATAAAAATTAGATTAGAATAGAATAGAATAGAATAGAATAGAATAGAATAGAAACAAATCAAGGTGAGAAGCAATCTGGAACTAAGGAGAAACTTCCTAACAGTGAGGACAATAAACTAGTGGAACAGCTTTGCCTTCAGAAGTTGTGGGTGCTCCATCACTGGAGGCTTTTAAGAAAAGACTGGACAGCCACCTGTCCAAAATGGTACAGAATCTCCTGCTTGAACAGGGGGCTAGACTAGAAGACCTCCAAGCTCCCTTCCAGATCTATTTTGATTGATTGACGATTGGACAGCCATTTTTTCTGGGATTGTCTGAGAATTTGGATAAAGGCTTGACTAGAAAACTTCCAAGGTCCATCCAAACGCAAGGATTTATGGTTTTCTTGGGAGGGACATTTAAGTGGCTTACAACCTCCTTCTTCAGGGGTATTTTTTTCTATTCCCTGGCTGAGTCCATGGCCCTGAGCTTCTCCCACCCGTTTAATTTCTGAGGTTGTTCAGGTTTGGCTATGTGATGCCCCCAATATATTATATTTGTGGGCACGGGAATGATGCACTAAAAATGATATATTTTTTCCTTGCAATAGCAATCTTCTGCCTTAAAGTTGGGCTGAGAGACAAGGAGTGGTCCCAAATAACCCCACATGCTCCTTGGTCAAGGAGAACCAGGACTCTGGATCTCACCACTTACCACTCTGGTACTTTATCCACAGGCTAGTTTGCGGTTGCGGAAACATGCAAAAAATATTTGTAAAGAAGAAAAAAAAAACTGGCTGTGTGAAAAAAGAAACTGGGCTTCAAAAGTGCCCAAAACATGAAATAAAATTAAAAACTTTAAATGTACCACCCACTATGTGACTCCCAGAGAGATCAGCTGAGTGATCTAAAGAGAAAAGTCTGTCTCACAATTGTTTTCCCCCGTCTTTTTAAGCACACAACAAGACCAGCCACCGAGTTTTTCCCCACCAACAACCAGAACGCTCGTAAACTCTCATTTAAAATTATTTTAAAACTCTCATTTGAGCAAATACCCCAGAAGGCAACATAAACGTTCAAAAGATTAGCAAACACAAAGAAATCCCTTCCCCCCCCCACTGATGTTCTCAACTTGTGAGGCCCTCACTGTTGTTCCGCCTCCCAAAGTGTGCATCGTTTGTGTGTCTCTGCCAAGAAATACACAACGATGGAATCTCTGAAGCATCTTGAGCAGAAACAGGCAGTTTTGATCCCAACTGTTCTCTCTGTAGGAAATAGTGGCCGTTTTTGACTTGGCAGAACCCACCCAAGGGATGGGTTCTGATACATGATGTCGTATCCCTCCCCCTCTGTTGAGGGAGGGCCGTTCAATCTTGATCATCTATCTCCAGTCTACCACTGGGGTTTCGTCTCTCTCTTCCCACCAATCTTCTGCAGGGAAGGTTAAGATCACTGGTGGGATTCAGCCAGTTCACACCAGTTTGGCACAACCAGTAACTAATTTTTTGTTGCCCGGGCCCAGAATAGACTTCCAGAAGCGGCAGCCACACAAAGAACCGGTTGTTCACCTATTTGAATCCCACCACTGATTAAGATAAGGGTGAAGGTGCATTCTGAGCTTGTGGGTTGGTTTCCAAACGTTTCGGTCAAGGAGAACGAACCTTCACCCTCGTCCTACACCTGAGCTACAGATGTTCGCCATGGCAAGGTTGAGATAATTCCTCTTTCCCAAAGCATCTCAGATTGCATCTTATTTTCTCCCTTCCAAAAAATAAAATAAAAATACCACGGGATTGATTTAGAAAAGTTATGTTTCTTGGTTACATCTGAGCCACTGGGGACTGGTTTTATTTCTGTATCATCCAAATTGTTGTCCCAAAGGGGCTTTTTCAGGAGGCAACTTGTTTTTCTTTGAAGACATTTCGCTTTTCATCCAAGAAGCTTCTTCAACTCTGGACGGTGGGGAATGGAAGGATTTATACTCCTTGCAGACAGCTGGTCATTTGCATCATTTTAGAGAGTCGTTGAGACCTCCTGGAGGTTTGTTTGTGTCCTCAGGGTCACCTGAGTGGTGCAAATGGGTGTGGAGCCTTCTTGGAACTGCTGAAAGGACTGTGTGGTAGACTGGAGATACATGATGTCGTATCCCTCCCCCTCTGTTGAGGGAGGGCCATTCAATCTTGATCATCTATCCCCAGTCTACCACACAGTCCTTTCAGTAATTCCAAGAAGGCCCCACACCCATTTGCACCACTCAGGTGACCCTGAGGACACAGATAAGCCTCCAAGTGGCCTCGAGGACTCTCTAAAAAGGTGCAAATGACCAGCTGTCTGCAAGGAGTATAAATCCTTCCATTCCCCACCCTCCAGCCAGAGCTGAAGAAGCTTCTGGGATGAGAAGCGAAACGTCTTCAAAGAAAAACAAGAAAGTCCAGTTGCCTCCTGAAAAAAGCACTTTTGGGACAACCAGGACCTGGATGACGGAGAATCACCAGAGACATATGTCTTATTTATAATGAGGAACATCCAGTTCATATTTATGAGTTCGGTCTAAAGATTTATTATTATTCCACTGGATCATTTTATCATTCCGATAGCTGCATGTTGAGATAATGTCTATCGGTTATTTTTTTCCAGTGAAAACCCAACTGCTTTGTCAAGTTGATAGCATTGTCAGAGATTCTATTAACAGAAGCAACACTGCCACAATTTTAAGAACGAAGAGTGAAATTCTCCCTCCTGCACACACGAAGGAATGAAATTATACCATGCCAATAAGCGCTGCAACATTTTTTTATTAGCACCATTAATGGAAAAGACATTTAATTTGGAATAAACCAGGGTTGCTCAAAAGGAACGGGTCGCAAATAGCCCCGTTATGCAAAAGGCATTTTGAAGGGAAGTTTTTCTTTTTTGTTTTTCAGCAAAGAGCAGAAAAAGAAAAGTTTTGTGGCATTACACTTATTTTATTTTATTTTTGGAGTGGGGGGGGAACATTCATACTTATTATGCCTTGGAAAATCAATAAAATGTGCTCTAGCGTGCAAAGAACCTCTTCAAAATTGGTAGATTGTAATGATGAACTGGTTTTGAAGATTTCCTTCGGTTTTCTCGCAGCCTCTTTATTAAGCCTCCATCACTCTTCACTCTTCCTCAAGAAAAATAAGACAGCATTAACAGGGCTTCTCTGGTGGACAGTCACAAGCCAGAATGAAGCCACGTTTGGTTGTTGAGAGAATTCCGTCAAATGGAGGCTCTTTTCAGCGTTCCTGTCAACGACCAGCTTGTTCAGTTCAAGGCTTCTGGATCTTGCTAACCATCATCAGGCCTAATAATATTCAAGATAATAACATAATATTCAAGAATAAAATATAATTGGGTATGTCTAGCTTAGTGAAAAGAAGGACTAAGGGTGACATGATAGCCGTGTTCCAATATCTCAGGGGCTGCCCCAAAGAAGAGGGTGTCAAGCTCTTCTCCAAGGCCCCTGAAGGCAGGACAAGAAGCAACGGGTGGAAACTAATCAAGGAGAGAAGCAACCTAGAACTAAGGAGAAATTTCCAGACAGTTAGAACAATTAACCAGTGGAACAACCTGCCTCCAGAAGCGGTGAATGCTCCAACACTGGAAGTTTTTAAGAAGAGACTGGACAACCATTTGTCTGAAATGGTACAGGATCTCCTGCCTGAGCAGGGGGTTGGACTAGATGACCTCCAAGGTCCCTTTCAACTCTGTTGTTGCTATTATTGTTTTAATTTCATTTCAATTCACCATCGGAGACTGGTAAAAACTTAACAGTTCAAGTCCTAACCAAGGACCTAAGAGTTATTAAGGTAGCATCTGAGAATATACTCTATATACTGTATATACTGAGTATATACTGTATATTATTAAAGATTTAATCTTCAACTTGATTCAGTCTGGGACTGGTTAAAAACCCAACAGTTACTATTACTACTACTACTACTGTTGTTGTTATCATCATCATCACTATACCACTAAATGGTACAGGGTTTCCTGCCTGAGTAGGGGGTTGGACTAGATGACCTCCTTCCAGTTTTTTTTTTTTCTTCTTCTTCTTCTTCTTCTTCTTCTTCTTCTTCTTCTTCTTCTTCTTCTTCTTCTTCTTCTTCTTCTTCTTCTTCTTCTTCTTCTTCTTCTTCTTCTTCTTCTTCTTTTCTTCTTCTTCTTCTTCTTCTTCTTCTTCTTCCTCTTCTTCTTATCATCATCATCATCATCATCATCATCATCATTATTATTATTATTATTATTATTATTATTATTATTATTATTATTTTACCATCCTCATCCTCATCCTCACACTCTATAATTGGTTTACTCTCCTTTTAACATTACCCATACATTTGACTGAGAGCTTAGGTGCACCTGGCAGATATTCTGACAAAAACCAGGAAGGATTTCCTTTAAAAAAAAAAAAAAAGTAACTCTTACCGCTAAATTGGGATTAATCCTCCCTCCAACTGGTTTCAAGTCCTACGAGTGAGAAATGAGCATTTACAGGCAATTAGGTTTCCAAACCAGCAGGAAAAATTTGTCTCTAGGGCTCGGAGCCCAGACAGGTTCTACAGCTGCCCAGATGTGTTTCTTATTTTGGAAAGAAAACCAAAACGATAACACAACAAGACAGGAATCAGACTTTCCCTTCAGCGCAACGGCTACGAGATCTCCACGGTGAATATTGCACAGCTCCCGTCCTACGAAGAACTACAGAGCCGCCCGTGGGCACCGTTGAAATTGGTCCATGGGATGGTTCCCTCCGCAGGATGAAAAAATCCTCCAGTTCTACTTTCCTACGGGAAGTTAATTGATTGTCCCCATGACAAGCCTTTCAGATGAGAAATGGCCACAAAGAGCATCATTTTAGCCCTGGACCACAAATTAATGAGTCAGAAAGGAAACAAAGCAGTCTTTCCTCTCTCCCATCCCTAAATTTAATGTGGAGAAAAGCAAAGTTTTACACCCAGGCAGGAAAAAAGCAAAGGTACAAGTACAGACTGGGCCAGACCTGGCTTAAAAACAGTAACTGTGAGAGGGACCTTGGAGTCTTAGTGGAGGATCACACAAGCCAGCCGTGTGCAGCAGCAACCCCAAAAGCTAATGCAATCCTGGGTTGTATAAACAGAGGCATAGAATCAAAATCAGGTGAAGTCTTAGTACCGCTTTAGAAAGCCTTGGTAAGGCCACCCCCTGGAATCCTGCATCCAGTTTTGGTCACCCCATTACAAAAAAGATGTTGGGACTTTGGGGAAAAAGTGCAGAGAAGAGCAACTAAGATGATTAAAGGCCTGGAGAGTAAAACCTGTGAAGAATGATTGCAGGATTTGGGTAGGGGCAATCTAGAGGAAAGAAGGACCAGGGGTGACATGACAGCAGTGTTCCAGTATTTGAGGGGCTGCCACAAAGAAGAAGGGGGTCAAATTATTTTCCAAAGCACCTGAACGCAGGAGAAGAAACAACGGATGGAAACTAATCAAGGAGAGAAGCAACCTGGAACTAAGGAGAAACTTCCTGACAGTGAGGACAATCAACCAGTGGAACAGCTTTGCCACCAATAATTGTGGGTGCTCCATCACTGGAGGCTTTTAAGAAGAGGCTGGACATCCACTTGTCTGAAATGGCATAGGGTCTCCTGCTTGAGCAGGGGGTTGGACTAGATGACCTCCAAGGTCCCTTCCAGCTCTATTCTGATTGACTGGTTTTGCTTTACCCAGCTTCTTTCCTTTGACTTTGGCCAAAGGTACAGCTAGGATGGGAGCTTGAGACTAGAACTTCATCTTCAAACAAATGGCTTCTCTGGATTTGGAAGAAAGTCTTCTCTCTTTGGGAATGACTCCCCACTCCAAGATCTCTTCCGGCTCTATTCTGATTGATTGAAATATAGACTGTCAATTTTAATAGAGAGAAGGAGGAGAGTGTGCAATTTCTAAATCTCCTTTCCTTAGCCTGAGAAGATCAAGAGGGAACCAGGTTTGTACCACATAACTGTAGCCCATCACCATGATTTTTAATCAGAAAGGAAAATATTTGTAACTCCGGGTTGAAATGAGGGATCCTTGGTGTTCTCTGAGCTTGGTTGTTTTCTTGCAGATGTGCCCTGATGACGTTACCTGGTTTGGAAATGAAACGTCTGCCAAAAAAAACCCCAAGCAAGCTTAAAGAGCACCCTTTCAGTGTTCATCATAGCAAATGGAAGAGGCCAGAATCTAGGATCTAGGGTCTTAAATCACTCTCATGACACCCCTTCATGGATATTTACAGGAGGATTTTATTTATGCCTTTTATTTGTTTATTTCTTATACACTCTAGGGTTGACGGGAGGAACGATATCTGCATCTGGGAAACAAAAAAGCAGAGTGGAGAAACGTCAAAGATGGAGAACAGGAGGATAAGGTCAAAATGTTCACCAAGAGCCCGGAGGAGGAAGAGGAGATAGATAAAGATGAAGGAGATGGAGAAGGAAAAGGAGGAGGAGGAGATAGATAAGGAGAAGGGAGGAGGAGATGAAGCAGATGGAGATGGAGAAGGAAGAGAAGGAGAAAGTGGAGGAGGAGGAGGAGATAAATAAGGATGAAGGAGATGGAGAAGGAGAAGGAGGATATAGATGAGATGAAGAAGGTGGAAGAGGAGATAGATAAGGATGAAGAAAATGGAGGAAATGGAGAAGGAGGAGACAGATAAGGATGAAGGAGATGGAGGAGGAGGAGACAGATGAAAAGGGAGGAGATGGAGAAGGAGAAGGAAGAGGAGGAGGAGATTGATAAGGATGAAGGAGATGGAGAAGGAGAAGATAGATAAAGAGAAGGGAGGAGAACGAAAAGGAGACAAAAAAGATGGAGATGGAGGAGGAGGAAGAGGAGAAATATCTTCCACCTTCGTAGCTTCAAGTGTCTCATTTGGAATGTAACTCGAGCTTGAAGCTGAAAGAATAAAGCGTCTTTAACATCCAGCATGGCCATGGGTTTCCTTTGGTGGTCTTCAGCTACACGATGCTACCCCGTTTTCCAGGGCGCCCCTCAGTTCTTCCCCAGTCTGGGTTTCAGCCAGAGGTCTCTTCTCCAGCTCGGATGCTTCTTTGGAACTCCAGGGAGGAGGGCTGGAGACGGGAGAGTCCCCGTCAGCAACGCTGTCCGGTTCTCCAGGGCTTCCACCTTGTTCGCCTGTCGGACCTTCTCTTCCTCCGTCCTCCAGTTCCAAAGTGGACGACCGATCTTCGGTCCGCTTGGCGTGGTCATCCTCAAGGCCGCCGGGGTCCCCTTCTTCTGACAGACCCTGGGACGACGACGAACGGAAACTCTTGGCTTGAGGGCCGCTCTTGAGGTTTCCGCGCGAGTCCTCTGCAGGGAGAGCGGCTTCTTCCGGAAGAGTCCGTTCCGTTTTAGCAGGACACGTGATTGGCGGCTGCCTTGTTTGATCTTCCACACGGGAGAAAAACGGGAATGGACAGTGAGCAGGAACAAAAGATATTAGAACAAGTAATTTTCACAGGCAGAATTTAAACCGGGGGCGTCCAACTTCGGCGACCTTAAAACCTGTGGACTTCAGCTCCCGGGATCCCCCATGCTGGCTGGAGGATTCTGGGAGTTGTAGTCCACAGGTCTTGAAATTGCCACGGTTGGGGACCCCTGATTTACACCACTACTTTGGGGGGGGGGGGAAGGACCTTTTGACAAGGCCCAGTTCTAATTCTTATCCTTTTAGCTGTTTGAAAGAAACAAAAAGATTCCTCTCCCCACACACAGTAAAAAAATAAAAGTTCTGGCTCTCGTTTGTCACCCCAGAACAGTAGAGACGGTCCTCATTTAGTCACCCTAACTGGAACCGGCCACTTGGTCGTTAAGTGAAGTGGTTGCTAAGTGGAACTGCAACTTGGGCTTATTATCAACTTACCACAGCTTTCCTTTGCTTCGCAGGCCTGCCAAGTGGGCCATAAATGCAAGTGGTGCTTCTGAAGTGATTTTTTTTTCATCCCCATCCTAACTGGAAACGGACCCTAAATGAGGACCACCGGTATGCAAGGCCACCTATGAATTTTCGAGTCTCTCTCTCTAAAGAAATCTGAGCGTTTTTGTTCCTCGCGGTCTATTGACCGAGATGTAACCGTTTTCCCCTCCGTCCTTTTTCAAGAACTGATTTTTATATTTCCTTTCCTGGCTTGATTGTAATGGAAAACTGTAGCTTAATCAACCAGAGCAATATTGCATGCGAGGAGGAGGAGGAGAAGGGAGCAAAAGGAGGAGGAGGGAGGAGGAGGAAAAAGAGATGGAGGAGGAAGAGGAGGAGGGAGGGAAAGGAGGAAAAGGAAGAGGAAGGGAGGGGAAGGAGGAAGAGAAAGAGGAAGGAGAGGAGAAAGAGGAAGGGAAGGAGAAGGAGGGGAGGGAAGGGAGGAGGAGAAAGAAGGGGAGGAGTAAGAGGAGCAGGGGAGGGAGGGAGAGGAGGAGAAGGAGGGGGAGAGAAGGAAGGAAGAGGGGGAAAGGAGGAGGAGGAAGAGGTGGAAAAAGAAGAGGAAGGGAGGGGAAGGAGGAAGAGGAAGAGGAGGAAGAGGGGAAGGACGAGGGGAGGGAGGAGGAGGGGAGGAGGAAGAGGAGCAGGGAAGGAAGAAGGAAAGGAGGAAGATGAGAAGGAGGGGGAGGGAATGGAGGAAGAGGAAGAGGGGGAAAGGAGGGGGAGAAAGAGGAAGAGGAGGAAGAGGGGAAGGAGAAGGAGGAGGGGGAGGGAAGGGAGGAGGAAGAGGAGCAGGGGAGGAAGAAGGAAAGGAGGAAGATGAGAAGGAGGGGAGGGAATGGAGGAAGAGGAAGAGGGGGAAAGGAGCAGGAGAAAGAGGAGGGGGGAAGAGGAAGGAGGAGGAAAACTTAGCAAGTTTGTATTTCGAGACTAAGAAATCGTCCATTTCTTGGAATAACCTCATTCGGTCTCTCTCTCTCAGCCCAAAGCCGCAAATCCCAAGCGGAATCTCCGCATCCATTTTCAACTCTCCTTGGGCTCAATCTGCACCTTCAGGACAGGGGGGGGGGGAGGAAGCACTTCCTTGAAATGTTCCTGGCACCTGATTGGCATGGAGAACGAGGCCCTACATTATTTTCCCAGCCTTGTTTGAGCCCAGCTAGGCCATAAGGAGACCTACGAGGCCGTCATGATTCCTGGATCGTCAAACACCGAAGGGAGAAAAAAAAACACACCCCACATTATTTAAGCAATAAAGAAGTGGGGGTTAAGCTAAAATCGAGCCGAGCCGATTGGGAGGCAATTCTTAGGAGAGAGTTTTCTGAAACCCACTTACTACGGGTCTGGGAGCAGCTCCGGGATCTGAACTCTCCAGAGTATTAATTAGTGTGACTGTTTTTAACCGCGGCGCTTAGAACGTGGAAGGGTTTGTGACAAGAGAAGAAACAGGCGGGGGGAAATAGGGAAGTAATGGGGGAACTCACGAAGTCTGCGGCTACTTCCTGCTAATTGCTCCGCAGAATATTTAAAATGTTCACCCGAGACGGGGAATACGGGTAGTCCTCGGCTTATGGCCGCAACGGAGCCCCAAATTTCTCCTTAAGCCACTTTCGCCCCATTTTACGCCCTTTCTCGACCCGGTTGCGAAGTGGATCACTGAACTTGTCCTCGGTTGTTCAGCGATTCCGGCTTCCCCCACTGACTTTCTTTGTCAGAAGGTCGCGAAAGGGGATCCCGTGATCCTAGGGGGATCACGGCAGCCACTGTCATAAACACGAGTCAGTTGCCAAGCCGGTTTTGCATTTTGATCGCGTGACCGTGGAGCTGCCGTCTAATTTCCGGAGGGATGACATTCCCAAGAGAGGGAGCCACCACGGAGAAGGCCCTGCTTCTGGGTTCCCGCCAGATGGACCTCCTTAGGGGATGGGACACTCAACGTTCCTCGCCTCCCCGCTCCGGTGGGTCGGGCGGATGTGACCGGCGAGAAACGGCCCCTCAGATAAGCCCGGCCCCAAGACGACATCCTTGGAGCTTTTCCTAAATTTGGAATTACCCATTATTAGGACCCCAGTTGCTTACCTTCTAAATTCTGTGGGGGCTTCTCGACCAATGTTAGCAACGGCGAACGTGACCTCTGGATAGCGGGAAGAGCCGGTTCGCTAAATGTAATCGTATCCTTGCCACCTGTAATCATAAGGACATGAACATGTACATTTCTCTTATCCTGTCCGAAACCAAAAGAGATTAAAAAACAAAACAAGAAAATCAAATTTAAGCATTTAAAACCAAGACATCCTGTTTAATAGCAGCCTGGTCTTTCTCGCTTCCTGTGTTCCTCCCTCTTTATTTAATTGTTTAGAGCTTAATCGACCCTTAGGCCACCTCCAATAATCCCAGTAACTTCGGATTAAAACTGGAATTTCAGGCTCAAAAAAATGCTACATTAGAAATCTCAGCCTCGTGAAACAAGGAGAGTCTGTTTGATTCCAGGAAATTGCTCTTTTCTTTTTTCTTTTCTTTTCTTTTCTCCCTTCTCCCTTCTCCTGTTCCTCTCTCGCGCTCAAGAATCCGAGCAGGCCCTTGATCAAAACCCAGGTTGGCACTTTCCCCTCCGAGAATCAACTCTTCCTCTCTTTCCGGTGGCGCAAATAAACACATAAATAGCATGAATCACTTTGGTAAAAAAAAACCTAGCTTTGAGCTTTCCGGTGGAGAAATAATGATACGTTCACGGAGCGCTTATCAAAACGGGCCTGGAGGAACCAAGTCGGCCGTCGGAGAGACGGCTGACGCTCTTGAATTTTCGGCACAGTCAATACAGAAAGGCGACCCTTTGACTAACGGCTCCGTTTAGTAGACCCCCGTCTTGCTGCAGCTGTCATGTCAGAAGGATTGTTGAAGACCCAGAAATTAGAGCCTTGCCTCAAATGGCATCCATTAACTCCCCCCCTCCCTGTCTTCCTTTCTTCCTTCCCTCCCTCCTTCTTCCTCTCTCCCTTCCTGTCCTTCCTACCTACCTCTCTCCCTCCCTGTCTTCCTTCCTTCCTTCCCTCCTTCTTCCTCTCCCTTCTCCCTTCCTCCTTTTCTGTCCTTCCTTCCTACCTCTCTCCTTCCCTGCCTTCCTTCCCTCCCTCTTTCCTCTCCCTTCCTTCCTCTTTTTCTGTCCTTCCTTCCTTCCTACCTTTCTCCTTCCGTCTTCCTTCCTTCCTTCCCTCCCTCCTTCTTCCTCCCTTCCTGTCCTTCCTTCCTTCCTTTTGTCCTTCCCTCCTTTCTACCTCTCCCTCCGTCTTCCTTCCTTCCCTCCCTCCTTCTTCCTCTTCCTTCCTGTCCTTCCTTCCTTTTCTGTCCTTCCCTCCTTCCTCCCTTCTTCCCTGTCCTCCCTCCCTCCCTCCCTCCCTCCCTGTTCTTCCTTCCTCTTTCTTCTTCCTTCCTTCCTTCCTCCCTCCCTTTCCTCCTTCCTCCCTTCTTCCCCATCCTCCCTCCCTCCCTCCGTGTCCTCCCTCCCGCCCCAACTATTATGCACAACCTGCAACTCCTCCGTTCAGAAGCCCTTCTTCCCTTATTGCCCTCCCTTCCAATTAGAAGCAATTGTGCAAGTAGCCTCTATTCCTCTTGCGACTGTCTCAAGTTGAATATCTTAATCGGGGTGGGTGGGGGGGGGAGACAGACTTTAAAAACATTCAGATGACATTTCTATTTGTTATACGCGGCAGCGACAGCACTTTGTGCACATTGAAGGTTTGTTACTCAAAACGTAACAAAGGAGCACCTACTCCCGAATCCCACCGAGACATCGTAGCTGAGGCCTTCGGGCAGCAAGGGAAAAAAAGAAAGGAGAGAAAACCGTTATTATATCCATGTTAGCTTGTCGTCTGAACAAGAACAGAGCGAGGCGTTTAGAGAGACCGCGGCATGCCAGACATCCCTTCAGCGGATTTACGAATCCCTTAATTCGAAAACATTCGAATTCAGAGCGTCTCCGGTTCAGTGTGACGCAAACGAAGAGGCCAACCCCAGATTCTGTCAGGGATGGCAAATCCTCCTTGACGCTCACCACAAATGAGCAGAGGTAGTCCTCAACGTACGACCGCAAACTTATGTCCTTAAGTGAGAAATTCCTTAATTCGCCCCGCGTTAACGATTTTCCTCGCCACGCTCGTCAAGCGAGCCGCTTCAGGTGTTAAATCAGCCATGCGGTTGTGAAGGGAGCCTGGTTCCCCCCCCATTGACTTGGCGTGTCGGAAGGCCGCCAAAGGGGATCACGTGACCCCGGGACCGTCGTAAATGCGAGTCAGTTGCCAAGCATCCGAATGTCAATCACGTGGACACAGGGGACTCTGCAAGGGTCGTCAGCATGAAAAACGGTCCTAGGTGAACTGTTTTTCAGTGCCGTTGTGACTTTGAACAGTCACTGTTGAGGGCTACCTCTATCAGTATAACATGTATGTGGATCAGGCTACCACAACTGTTGAGGGCTACCTCTATCAGTATAACATGTATGTGGGTCCAAGCAGGACGGTCTTTTGCAATTAAGAAGAGATTTTGCTAAATGCTACTAACCTGGGAGGCTCCATAGCCCAGAAATTTCTAAAGTTCTTAGTTTTTTCTCCAACTCCGCCACCCGGTTGCCTAAGATTCTGAAACAAGGATTGAATACTTTATATAAAAGGGAGAAAAAAAATGAGATTTACATGGAGATTTACAGATTCTATCTGCACGTCTCTCTCTCTCTCTCTTGCGGACACACAGATGCATGCAAACACGAAGATGTAATTATAACTTTTTGCTATAATTTAAAATGGACCGCCCACAATTCTCACATTAATATATATATATAGCTCAAAACTGATTTTCCAAGAAGATTCCTCTTAAAGTAGCGAAATGGGGGAGGTAAGAACTACAGGAAGTCCTTGACTTACAGCAGTTCGCTCAGTGACCATGTTGGCTGTGGAGTGTTGGCCGCAAGTGGGCCATGATGTGTCATCCCCTTCTGTCTTATAACTCACAGCCACAACTGATTCCAAAACTTCTATTCTATTCTATTCTATTCTATTCTATTCTATTCTATTCTATTCTATTCTATTCTATTCTTCATTATTCTATTCAATTCGATTTGATTTGATTCTTCATTATTCTATTCTATTCTATTCTATTCTATTCTTTATTCTTCTCTTCATTATTCTGTTCTATTCTTTCTATTCTATTTTATTCTATTCTATTCCATTCTTCATTATTCTATTCTATTCTTCATTATTCTGTTCTATTCTATTCTTTCTTCTATTCTATTCTATTCTATTCTATTCTATTCTATTCTATTCTTCATTATTCTATTCTATTCTATTCTTCATTATTCTATTCTATTCTATTCTATTCTATTCTATTCTATTCTATTCTATTCTATTCTATTCTATTCTATTCTATTAACACATGCCAGTTACCAAGTGCCCAAATTTTGATCATGTGACCACAGGGATGCTGCAATAGTGATACACGTACACACATATATATGAAAACTGATCATAAGTCACTTCTTTCACTACTTTTGTAACTCTGAATGGTCACTAAACGAATGCTTCTAAGTAGAGGACTGCCTGTTTATCACCTCCACCTTCCCCCCCCCCAATGTTTTCCCCTGTGCTAAGCCTAGACAGTTCCACAAAGCACTACACACCTCAGTGAATGCAAGCGGATCAGCATGACTTGTATAGAAGTCCCACACCAGTCTATTGTAGAAAAATCACTTACTTGTTGGTTTGCCTTTGGTGCTGAATGACCATGTTCTTCTCATGGATGGTCTCCAATAAAGCAGTAGCCAAGGATTTGAGATCAGAAATGGACTGAGGCGTTGCTGGTAAACTGCAGCCGTGATCTTCAGATAACAGTTCTTGCACTAGAAACAGTTGAAGGAAGTCAAAACAAATTTAGGAATCTTTTTAGGGTGTTCAGCTCTCAAAGAATTGGGGATCTGTCCAGAGTAGCATTTCTCAACCATGGTAACTTCCGGATGTGCAGGTTTAACCAACATGGTGAGTGGAGTGGAGTGGAGTGCAACATGGTGAGTGGAGTGGAGTGGAGTGGAGTGGAGTGGAGTGGAGTGGAGTGGAGTGGAGTAGAGTAGAGTAGAGTAGAGTAGAGTAGAGTAGAGTAGAGTAGAGTAGAGTAGAGTAAGCAGAGCAGAACAGAATAGAACACAGAATGGGAATGGAATGGGATAGGATAGGATAGGATTGGAATGGAATAGAATAGAATAAATGTAAATAGAATAAATGTAGAATAGAATAAATGTAGAATAAAATAGGATAGAATGGGATAGAATAGGATAGAATGGGATAGGATAGGATAGGATAGAATGGGGAATGGAATAGAATAGAGTAGAATAGGTTTAATAAACAATAACCCTTGCTCTTCCTCCCTTCCCATTCTGTAAGAAAGAAATACTAATAACATAAATTACTAATGCCCTAGTCTATAGTTTTGATCACATATTGTGTACAGTTATGTCGGTTCCTAAAAAAAAAATAAAAATGTGAGGGATTGTTTTGAGGGGAAGCTTCCTGGCTGCCCAGCCCTCATTCCCCTGTTCCTTTAAAAGACCCTGTGAGATCTGTGAAGATGCAGATCCCTGTGAATTCCAAGGAAAATGCCAACTATGCTGCTGTTTCAAAACAAAACCCACCAGAACCAGAAATAAACCAACCTTGCTCCCCCAATACAGAGACGAACACAAAGTGATACAAGATCCTGGTGTGCAAATGTCCTATTAGGACCACCACTTTCAATTTTAGAAGAAAGACAAAACTCTGAGACTTCCGGTGGCAGGCGACCTCGTTGGAAGCAGCTGTTTGCTGCCTCCCGCCTGTTTCAGCGTAAAAGCCGTTTTGACAGCTAGCATCAGCTGTAAAACGGCTTGATACCTTTTCCCTGGGCATAAGGGGATAGGTGAGCTGCCCGGGGTAGGAGTTGAGTTCCCGAGTCGTCCCATGTGGACGATGTAGGTGAGAACTCCTCCGGAGCCCCGAGGCTTCTCCGCGATCCAGGACGCCTTCGCTTCGGCGAAGCTAGAAGCCGCTGCCACTGCTGCAACTTAAATTGAACTGTGAGTTTTTTTTGTAAGCAGA
>NW_015389949.1:24900-32534 GCF_001527695.2 Protobothrops mucrosquamatus
ACTTTGCTGAAGTGGTAAAGATTTTGGCTTACTTGAAGTATTATTTGAATGAATAATTTTTATTAATATGGAGAAGATGGATTGTTTATATCTAAAAGAAGCATAGAGTGGTGGAATATAATTTAAGTTTTTAGTAAATTTGCTTTTTTTTTTATATATATATTTTACCTACTCATGTAGAATAATATACTTTGTGGAGTTAGAGATATTAATATTTGTTTACTTATATTTGAATATTATCCTGGGATTAGGTTTGGGAAGTCCGGGGGGGTGGGGGGTGGGTTTTCTTACAGTATTGTGTAATATTTGTGATGTTTTTTTCTATGATGAAAAATAATAAAATTTTATATTGGGAAAAAATAAATAAATAAATAAATATAAAAAAAAGACACAACTCTCTGCTGTACCTTGCTTTGCAGAAAGGATCCCAGTCAGGGCGCTGCTGTTTGATTTGCTGTGGCCCTTTGAATTTTTCCTTCTTTCTAGAGCGTTCTAAAGAAAAGAGTGAAGGCCCAAGGAAAAATATGTATTAAAAAGGAAAATCTGATTCTTATTTTACTAATAAAGAAGAATATTTGTGGCTCAGGGTTGACAAGTGTGTGTGTGTCCTTGGTGCTCTCTGAGCTTGCTTGTTTTCTTGCAGACATTTTATAACCCAACTAGGTAACATTATCAGTGCTAGTAAAGAGTGGGGTTTGTGGAGATGAGGAGGAGGATTGTGGGGACCTTGGTGCTCTCTGAGCTTGCTTGTTTTCTTGCACACGTTTCATGACTCAACTAGATAACATCATCAGTGGTAGAAGAGAGTGGGGTTTGTAGGGAGGAGGAGGAGGAGGAGGGACAGGAGGAAGAGGAGGAGGAGGAGGATTGTGGGGACCTTGGTGCTCTCTGAGCTTGCTTGTTTTCTTGCAGACATTTTATAACCCAACTAGGTAACATTATCAGTGTTAGAAGGGAGGGGGGTTTATAGGGAGGAGGAGGGGGTCAGGAGGAGGAGGAGGAGGATTGTGGGGACCTTGGTGGTTTCTGAGCTTGCTCATTTTCTTGCACACATTTCATGACCCAAACTAGGTAAAAATAATAATAATAATAATAATTAAGCAGTCCACTTTTGGTCTTGCAGTTTGTTCAACTGAATATAAACCACAATTTACAAGCATCAATCTACATACCATGGTGCTCCACCGGTAATACATGTAAACTTGGAGAATGTGGAATAATTGTTTTATCGCACAATAATGGGGGCGTATGTGGACGTAAAATCCAGAAGAAACAATTGAACACAACAAAGCAAGGAGACGGGCACCAATTTACTATATATTAAACCAAGGATACAATGAACACTTGTGCATGTATTAATTTAAATGGTGTCTAGCAGAAAACCATGCACTGTGATTTGAGTGCTAATATTTTTTTTTAAAAAAAAATGTATCATGCTATATATCACACTGAAAGTTTCATTACTCTTATTTAATGAAACAAAAGTTATTGTGAAGAGCCAAAGAATGAATCAATTATGCCTCAGTGACATTTTTTTTTCTTTGATAAAAGTTATTTTGGTTTGTTTTTTACCGGGCGGAGAGGTGCTCTGTCAGAGAGACCCTAAAGGGTCTGGGGATGGACTAGAGGACCTCTAGGATCATTTCCCTGACTGGAATTCTACGATTCTGGAAGTTTAGGAGAGGAACGTTAAATTAAATACAGCAATTCCTTGTGCAAGAAATACAATTTCACAGAGAATAAAGAGAACTGAAGCTCATATTTCGATAAGCAGACAACACAGAATGAATTATGCAAGGGAATAAATAGAATAAATATTTAAATAGAATAAATAGAATAAATATAAACAAAAAATATTACATTTAAAAGCTGCCTAAAACTTCAGTTTAAAAAACAACAACTAAATTACCTAATTGCACTTAAAAACTATGGAGAAATATTAGCAGGGTGTTTTTTCTTTCGTGAAAGAAATAAATATTTCAAAGACGAACAAAGTTAAAAACCCACATTAATTAGCCTTGTAACAAATTTAAAACATTACACGGCCAAAAATTGACCATACAATTCTCCCCTTACAGTTCACAGTATAATTTACCTTGTATTTCACAATGTTTGATTTCAGAATATGAACCTCTTCTTGAACTTGTTTTAATCGCTCATGAAGATATCTGAAATTTGGGGATGAAAATGGTGATATATTACTCAGCTGCCATTTACTAAGTATTTCAAAATGAGCTACGAGCTTCATGGGTGAAAAGGAACAAATGAGAAATAACGAGTCAAGCAGAGACAAAAACCCTACAATTTACATTCAATTGTCAATTGTGTGTCCCACTCACTCACGCACACCTACATACCACTGGTGTAAGGAATATTTATTAAGGCTTCGGAGCCTGAATTGGTTTTCCCCAGCAATTCCCTGTCCCAGCACTAACTTCTTTCTTTCTTTCTTTCTTTCTTTCTTTCTTTCTTTCTTTCTTCTTTTTTTCCTTCCTTCCTTCCTTCCTTCCTTCCTTCCTTCCTTCCTTCCTTCCTTCCTTCCCTTCCCTCCTTCTTCTTCTTCTTCTTCTTCTTCTTCTTCTTCTTCTTCTTCTTCTTCTTCTTCTTCTTCTTCTTCTTCTTCTTCTTCTTCTTCTTCTTCTTCTTCTTCTTCTTCTTCTTCTTCTTCTTCTTCTTCTTCTTCTTCTTCTTCTTCTTCCTTCTTCCTTCTTCTCCTCCTCCTCCTCGTAATAAAAAGTGGATTTGAGGTTTAGGCCCAAAACTTTGTTCAGCCACATTAATCCCTTTATACCAAGCTAAGGGAGCGATATGGCTCAGTGGTTAAAGACCCTGAGCTTGTCAGCTGGAAAGATGACAGCCCAGGTTTGAGATCTGAGCGCTATGTGACGGAGTGAGCTCCCGTCCTGGCCTCAGCTCCTGCCAATCTAGCAGTTTGAAAGCATTCAAATGCGAGTAGATCAATAGGCACCACTTCGATGGGAAGGTAACAGCACTCCATGTGCTTTGGCGTGTAATCATGACAAACACATGACGACGGAAGTGTCTTCGGACAACGCCGGTTCTCTTAGTCAAGAAACGGAGATAAGCACTATCCCCCTAAAACTGGACATGACTAAACAGGGGTAAATCTTTACCTGACTACGTTAACAGGTCAATGCAATTTTTCCTCTCTTCATTTTGATTTTTGATTTTACCATCACTTTCCTATTTTTTTCTCTAGGTTGTTTTTGCTGCGTTAGCACAGCCTACAATATTTGCAGCAAAGAGGGACCCTAGGATGAACACTCTTAGTGTAGACGCCGTTCTGAAGGGACGTTACGTCCCGTCCTCATAAATCACGATGGATTCCTAAGCAAACTCACCTGTTTTCCATACAGAGAGCATCTATGTCGATAATACGGTCAACGTGGCCCCCGAGAACATAGTTCAGCTCCTGGTTTAGCTTGTCGGACTTCTCTTGGTAAAAATAACGTTCTTCCTTCACATCCTGGAGCTCGTCCAACGTCGCTTGAAGATCAAGCTGGAGAGTCTCAATCTGGCAAGAGAGCCAAGCTCAAAAGAGTTACTGAAGATAAGGAGAACTTCCAAACGTTTCTCCAGGCCAAACTCAGTCCTCTAATTTTTGCCAAGACTCCTCCTATCTCCCATGTCTATTTTCAGCAACAAATGTCTATGGGAGGGGTCTTCAAACTTGGCCCTTTTATGACTTGTGGACTTCAACTCCCAGAATTCCTCAGCCAGGCACACGTGCCTGGCTGAGGAATTCTAGGAGTTGAAGTCCACAAGTCATAAAAGGGCCAAGTTTGAAGACCCCTGGTCTATGGAGATTCTCCATCATCCAGGTCATGGTTGTCCCAAAGGAGCTTTTTCATGAGGCAACTGGACTTCCTTTTTCTTTGAAGACCTTTCACTTCTCATCCCAGAAGCTTCTTCAGCTCTGATGGTGGGGAATGGAAGGATTTATATTCCTTGCAGACAGCTGGTCATTTGCAGACAAATCCTTTTTATTTATACAAGTCCAGCTGCCTCATGAAAAAGCATCCTTGGGACCAACCTGTTGCATTTTGGGCGATGGAAACAGACTCTTGGGCCTGATGGATATCCTGGTCTGATCAAATCAAGCCTCTTTTCAATGACTTGCCCTACCAAGACCTGAAATCGAGGATGGAAGAGGTCAGAATCTACGTTCACAGAAGCGGCCGTTTTGTTCAATTACTTGTTCCCGTGCTTTCTCCAGCTGCTGGACGAGATCTTCGCGCTCATGGGGGGCGAAATGACGGGCCCCAACTTCTTCATCTCCAAGTCTTTGCTTGGCAATCGTCATCCGAAGAAGCTGGAAGAAAAAACAAAAAACAAAAATCCAGAATTGCAATTCACAGGCAAATAATAAATCTACCTAGGCATGATCTTTAAGCTATATTGCAAAGATATTTGCTCCCTTATCCGTTAAGAAGATAACAATTAACCAATGGAGACTTCCGGTTTGCCGACGCCATGGACGCTTGGAAGACGAGCTCCGTCTTCCTCGTCCAGTTTCGCATTGCTGGGGGGCCTAAAAGGGTCGAAAAGTCGCCCCGTAAAGGTGACCAGCAAGGAGGGGCTTTCGCTGGAGCCCACGTTCCCTCCGAACCGGTGGACGAAACACTGGCCATAGCAATATGGCTGCTCACTAGGCTGCAGACAGCCGAAATCACACTTACCATCAAACAACTAACCAGTGGAACAGAAGTTGCCTCCAGAAGTTGTGAGTGCTCCAACACTGGAGGTTTTTAAGAAGAGATCGGACAGCCATTTGTCGGAAATGGGAAAGGGTTTCCTGCCTGAGCAGGGGGTTGGACTAGAAGACCTCCAAGGCCCCTTCCGACTCTGTTATTCTATTCTGTTACAAAGATTGCTGCAAAAGGTAGGTTTAATCCTGACTCAAAAAAGGTCAACTCAGTCAAACCAGAATTCTGGCTTCCATTCCCAGAATATTTCTTCAATCAAGATGCAATACGTGCAGTCTTACAGCAATTCATTGGGTGGAGGGCTAGACTAGATGACCTACGAGGTCCCTTCCAACTCTGTTATTCTGTTATTTAATGATGGTTTGGCTCTGAAAAATAGGACTTATGAGCAGGTTTTCATACTGATGACCCTCGCAGCCTCCCCATGGCCACGTGACCAAAATTCAGAGGCTCGGCAACTGGCATGTACTTAGGACGGTTGCAGTGTCCCCTGGGGTCACGTGATCCCCTTTTGCGACCTTCCGACGAGGAATGTCAAGGGGGAGAAGCTGGAGTCACTTAACAACCGGGTGTCTAATTTAACACCTGCAGGGATTCCCTTAACAACTGTGGCAAGAAAGGTCGTAAAACAGAGCAAAGCTCTCTTAACAAATGTCTCACTTAGCAACGGAAATGTTAGCCTCCATTGTGGCTGTAATGCGAGGACTACCTGTATTTACGTAAAGGCTCACTGCGGACAATGGGTTTGCTTAACGACTTCGTGACTGCTGCATTTGCTTTATGACCACCGCCGTTGTTTAACTACTGCCACCAAAAAAGTGTTGAAAAATCAGGAGAGATGCATGAATGCCTCGACTTACAACCATTGCAACATAAGATGGAGATTCCAGACTGTATCATGGTTATAAGACAAGGGCTACTGGCGTAATTATGTTTAATTCCTGCCCTACCTTGTTGTCTCCCTGCACTTCGCCCAGCCTTTGCTGCAGTTCTTTGATTTCTTCCCCTAAGTGTTTATTTCGATCCCGAGAATCACTCAGAAGCTGGGTGAGATTCGCCTGGGGAAAAAACACAAGAAGCGGTCACAAGAGGAAGCTGAAGAGGCAGCGGAGGGGGAAAAAACCCGTTTTGCTTTTGATGCTTTTCTACAACTAAAATTAGTGCAAGGGTAAAATAAATCAAGCCAGGTACGCATATATATAGCTTGCAGGTAATAGATAAATAGCAACAGAGGGCAACCCAAAATATGCATAAATACCCAGGGGAGCAAATCCTACCATGCTTTTATTTCTATTTTATATCTTATTTTATTTTATTATTTTGTTTATTTCATTATTTTAGTTTTATATTTATTATATTACTTTATTTCATTTTATTATTTTATTTTATTTTTTATATTTTATTTTATTGTATTTTATTATATTATATTATATTATTTATTATTTTATTACTTTTATATTTTATTTTATTATATTATATTTATTTTATTACTTTTATATTTTATTTTATTATTATATTATATTATATTATATTATTTTATTACTTTTATATTTTATTTTATTTTATTACTTTTTTATTTTATTTTATTTTTTTATTTTATATTTTATTTTATTTTATATTTTATTATTTTATTTTATACTAGCTGTACCCGGCCACGCGTTGCTGTGGCTCAGTCTGGTAAAAGCGTGTGTTGCTTTTACGTCCAACAGATGGCGCTGTTTTTCAAAAAAAGCATGTTTTTACCTGTCACAAGTGTGACATCTATATAATATAGGTATATAAAAACACACGCGTATTCGAATGCAACGTTGTGTCAAAATTTCAAAGCAATCGGTGAAGAACTTTCGGAGATTTAAGATTTTGAACAAACAAACATTTACATTTTTATTTATATAGATTTTATTTTATTATTTTATTTTATTTTACTTTATTATTTTATTATTTTATTTTATTTTATTTTATTTATCTGGATGCAATGTTGTACTTGAAACAATTCAACCTGGATTTATGACCTGGAACTGTTAGTTACATTAGTCTGAAATAAAACCTACCTGTTTTCTTTTCTCTGGAGGAAGAGAGGGATCGCCATCCTAAAAAGAAAGGACCAGTCCTTTAGTAAAGTATTGTGTCACCAAAAAATAGGCATATAAAATGATGATGATGATAACCTTTATTGTCATTTTTTTACTGTGGGCACAATGGCACACATTAAAAATGATTGATGGATAGATAGATAGATAGATAAATAGGATAGGGATGATAGATAGATGATAGATAGATAGATAGATAGATAGATAGATAGATAGATAGATAGATAGATAGATAGATAGATAGATAGATAGATAGATGATAGATAGATAGATAGATAGATAGATAGATAGATAGATAGATAGATAGATAGATAGATAGATAGGATAGGGATGATAGATAGAATAGCGATGATAGATAGACAGACAGACAGACAGACAGACAGACAGAGACAGATAGAATAGTGATGATAAGATAGATAGATAGACAGACAGACAGACAGACAGACAGACAGACAGACAGACAGACAGACACAGATAGAATAGTGATGATAAGATAGATAGATAGATAGATAGATAGATAGATAGATAGATAGATAGATAGATAGATAGAATAGTGATGATAAGATAGATAGATAGATAGATAGATAGATAGATAGATAGATAGATAGACAGACAGACAAGACAGACAGACAGACAGACAGACAGACAGATAAACCTTTATTGTCAATTTTTACTGTGGGCACATTGGCACACATTAAAAATGAAATTTAGTTGCTAGCTCTCAAAGCTTACACACATTTAAACATACGCGGGCGGTGTTGGGAGGGACTCGTCGCTCCCATGTAACACCGCTGTTGCGCGAGCTGCATTGGCTGCC
>NW_015389949.1:33769-44347 GCF_001527695.2 Protobothrops mucrosquamatus
AGAAGGAGAAGGAGGAGGAGGAGGAGGAGGAGGAGGAGGAGGAGAAGAAGAAGAAGAAGAAGAAGAAGAAGAAGAAGAAGAAGAAGAAGAAGAAGAAGAAGAAGAAGAAGAAGAAGAAGAAGAAGAAGAAGAAGAAGAAGAAGAAGAAGAAGAAGAAGAAGAAGAAGAAGAAGAAGAAGAAGAAGAAGAAGAAGAAGAACTTCCCTAAATTAAGATCTGTGGGAAGGTCTCTGGAGAGCCTCAGTCATCCGAGGCCACGGTTGTCCCAAAGGTGCTTTTTCCCCCCCAAAGCAACTGGACTTTCTTGTGGTTTCTTTTCCTATGAAAATGTTTCGCTTCTCATCCAAGAAGCTTTTTCAATTCGAAAGTTTATGGGATCTTCAAAACAGCTTCCTTGAAAATGTTTCGCTTTTCATCCCAGAGGTTTCCTGAGTTCAGAAGCTAGAACTGAAGAAGCTTCTTGGATAAGAAGCGAAATGTTTTGAAAGAAAAAAACCCAACAAAAATAAAATCCAGTTGCCTTTTTGAAAAAGCACTTTGGGGAGGATCTGTGTGAGTTTCTCAGTTAAGATAGACAATATTTTATTTTATTATTTTATTTTATTCTATTTATTTTATTTTATCTTATTCTATTTTATTTTATTTTATTTTATTATTTTATTCTTTTTATTTTATTTTATTTTATTTTATCTTATTCTATTCTATTTTTTTTATTTTATTTTATTATTTTATTTTATTATTTTATTTATTTTATTCTATTTTTTATTCATTTTATTCTATTTATTATTTTATTTTATTTTATTTATTTTATTCTTTTCTTTTCTTTTATTCATTTTATTCTATTTATTTTATTTTATTCATTTTATTCTATTTATTTTATTTTATTTTATTATCACGAGGGAAGATCCCTGCGGGACACAGTACAGGTAGTCCTCACCTTACAGCAGTTTGCTTAGTGACCGTTCAAATTCCCCAGGGCACTGAAAAATTGTGATTTAGGACCGTTTTCATAACAAGGCAATGGACTCGTTCTCTTTTGTATCAGATGGTAATTATTCCTGCCAAGCTATTTTTATCGATAAATCTGTTTAGCCCTCATTAATTCTGAAACGCAAATGGCTTTACAGCCAGATGAAGGCATTGGGTAATCTTCTAGTGTCTGTCCCATTAAAATACACACACATGTCAATTTAAAAATCAGAAATGAAGACCGGAAAAAGCTTTGCCCATCTTTAAATGAAGGCAATTTTTCAGCTGTGTAAATACACTCAATTTTCCTTGACCCCTTCAGCCATCCCATCTCTGGATGCCTGAAACATGGTACAGTTAGAAGCCATAAAAGGAACACAGAGCTTTCAAAACGGTTAATATTAGAATAACATTGGATGCCATTGACATGGTGTCTTGCTGTTGACTATATATGCAGAAAGCTACTGAATGTACGTTCGTATTAGTTTGTAGAAACACCGGAGGCTATAAAAGCAAACTGCAGAGAAGAGCAAACAAGATGATCAGGGGACTGGAGGATAAAACATATAAAGAACGGTTGTGGGAATTGGGGGGGGTCTAGTTTAATGAAGAGAAGGACGAGGGGGGACACGATAGCAGTCTTCCAATATCTCAGGGGCTGCCCCAAAGAAGAGGGAGTCAAGCTATTCTCCAAAGCCCCTGAAGGCAGGACAAGAAGCAACGGAAGGAAACTGATCAAGGAGAGAAGCAACCTGGAACTAAGGAGAAACTTCCTGACAGTGAGAACAATTAACCAGTGGAACAACCTGCCTCCAGAAGCGGTGAATGCTCCCACACTGGAAGTTTTTAAGAAGAGACTGGACAGCCATTTGTCTGAAATGGTATAGGGTTTCCTGGCTGAGCAGGGGGTTGGACCAGATGACCTCCAAGGTCCCTTCCAACTCTGTTATTCTGTTATATTATTTTCTCGGTAATGGATGAAAATGATGTTGGAGTTGTCCTCGTTATTTATTTTTAATTTACCATTAGAATTTCATCCCAATTTTCTTTAGTACAACCCAGGGCAGCTTTTTTTTAAAAAAAATCCAGCATTTTCATAACCTTCCCAATTTAAGCTACTGCCCTGAGATCTTTCGGTGGTCTCCCATTCAGTAGCTCCAATTCTTCGTTCTTTTAAAAAAATTAGCCAGGGGTCAGCTAAATGCTGCCATCTTCTTGGGAACAATATAAGCTAGCGCTGGTTAATTCTATATAAGCTGTTCCCATTATCTAGCCTTAAATCCTGACGATGTTGGAAGTCTCCGACGAAAGCTCGGTATTTATTAAATTTTTTCCAGTTTGGATTTTCCTGGTGGTCGTGATTGATTTACTTTATGATATCTGTATCTATATCTATATCTATATCTCCGAGACCGCCTTCTGCCGCAGATTACCTCCCATCGGCCGGTACGCTCCCACAGAGTGGGTCTCCTCAGGGTGCCATCAGCCAGACAGTGCCGGCTGGCGACCTCCAGGGGGAGGGCCTTCTCGGTGGGAGCCCCCACCCTCTGGAACGAACTACCCCCAGAGATCCGGGTGATCCCGGATCTCCCCTCCTTCNCCCCTCCTTCCGCCGCGCCCTAAAGACATGGCTCTTCCAACAAGCGGGATTGGCCTAGGGAATTTTAGTGGGGTTTTTAAGAGAAATTTTAATTATATAGGCCATAGCAAATATTTCTTTTTAATTCGGTTTTAAATTAGGTATTTATTGTAGCATTGGTTTTATAAGGCTGTCAGCCGCCCTGAGTCCGGTAAGGAGACGGGCGGGATATAAATCGAATAAATAAATAAATAAATAAATATCTATATCTATATATTCTGTACCTGAAGCCAAAATAGCCTAGCCCTAGACCCAGGTTGGCATTAGACATTAAATCAAAAGGGAAGCCCCAGAAAGTAGAAAAGGACAACGAATTGAATTAAATGTGAGGAAGCAAATTCTCCTTTGAGAATTTATATTGTTTATATTGTTTCTCTGGCAATAACGCACCCGGCAGCTTTGCCTTCTGTTTTTCCAGGATGTTTTCAACTTCCCGGATTCCCCAACATCCGGATAGTTTTCTGTCCAAGTCTGGAACGTCCTGGCGATTTTGAATTCAAATCCCAAGCAGGTGTGACTCGGCTTAGCTCTCAGATATCAAGCGGAGGTTGGTTAAATATTACACCCCAGCTAGACCGAGAGAGATTTATGGACACACACACACACAGTGCAAACACAAGCGTTTGTTGCTTTTGTTGCAGGGGTTCCTCTGAACCTTTATTTGCTCTGGCCTTAAAGTCACTCCGTGCACATAAAACCTTGCGTGGCATTTTCCTAGGAGGCAACTGCGGTCTGCAGCTTTAAAGAATCTCAAGGCTAGCATGAGCACCCTGGCATCCAAGGCCATGATCACGGACCAGAGGGAGGGAGGGATGGAGGGAGGGAAGGAGGGAAGGAAAGGAAAAGAAGAGGGAAGGAAGGAAGGAAGGAAGGAAGGAAGGAAGGAAGGAAGGAAGGAAGGAAGGAAGGAAGGAAGGAAGGAAAACTGACATGTTCATTTTTCACGCTTTTTTTTTTTTTTTGCATTTTGGCCAGCTTGTCCAGAACCTGTTTGGTTAGTTCTTTAAGTCAACAGGTGATTTGACAAGCGAAGGTTAAATTCAACAATTGTTCAAGTGTGTAGCCACTCAATGGAAAGTACACCATGTGAGTTACAGAACAATTGCAACATGCACATTGATTTCCCAAGGAATCCCATAGAATTCAGAATAACAAGAGTTGGAAGGCACCTTGGAGGTCTTCTAGTCCAGCCCCCTGCTCAGGCAGGAGACCCTCTACCATTTCAGACAGACGGCTGTCCAGTCTATTCTTAAAAACCTCCAGCGATGGAGCACCCACAACTTCTGGTGGCAGGCTGTTCCACTGGTTCTCAGTTTGTTTCCTTTCACAGAAGAAGCCAGCAACTCAGTGGCAGCTTCAAAGCCCTACAGAGCCCACCCACCCCCGGATGCCAGCTGAGGAATGAAAACCCCCCCCCGAATTCCCCAGGGCTCCACTCTAGGCCCAGGGCGAGAGACCCAGATGCATTCTGGGAATCCCTTGGAGGGCCCAGTGGCCCAACTCTCCTCCAGGGCATCTCCATCTTCCTCCTTCTTCCTTTCTCCCTCTTTCTTTCCCCTTCTCCCTCTTTCTCGTTCTCCCTTTCTCCTTCTTCCTCTTTCTCCTTCTCTCTGCTTCCCCCTCTTCCTCCTTCTCCTTCTCCCTTTTTCTCCTTCTCCATCTTTTTCCTTCCCCTTCTTCCTTCTCCATTTCTTCTTCTCCTTCTTCTCCCTCCTCCTTCTCTCTTTCTCCTTCTCCTTCTTCTCCCTCCTTCTCCTACTTTCTCCCTCTTTCTTTCCCCTTCTCCCTCTTCCTCCTTCTCCCTTTTTCTCTTTCTCCTTCTTCCTCCTTCTTCTCCCTTTCGTCCTTTCTTTTTCTCCTTCTCCATCTTTTTCCTTCTCCTTCTTCCTTCTCCATTTCTTCTTCTCCTTCTTCTCCCTCCTCCTTCTCCTTCTTTCTCCCTCTTTCTTTCCCCTTCCTCGTTCTCCCTTTCTCCTTCTCCCTGCTTCCCCCTCTTCCTCCTTTCTTTCTCCTTCTCCCTTTTTCTCCATCTCCTTCTTCTCCTCCTACTCCTTTCCCCTCTTTCTCCCTCTTCCTTTCCCCTTCTCCCTTTCTCGTTCTTCCTTTTTCCTTCTCCCTCTTTCTCCTCCCTCTCGCCTTCTCCTCCCTCTCTCCTTCTCCCTCTTTCTCCCTCTCTCCCTTTCTCCTCCCTTTCTCCTCCTCCCTTTCTCCTTCTCCCTTTTTCTCCTTCTCCTTCTTCTTCTCCTACCCCTTTCCCCTCTTTCTCCCTCTTCCTTCCCCTTCTCCCTTTCTCATTCTTCCTTTCTCCTTCTCCCTTTTTCTCCTTCTCCTTCTTCTTCTCCTACCCCTTTCCCCTCTTTCTACCTCTTCCTTTCCCCTTCTCCCTCTTTCTCGTTCTTCCTTTCTCCTTCTCCCTTTTTCTCCTCCTACTTCTCCTTCTCCTTCTCCCTTTCTCTTCTCTTTCTCCTCCCTTTCTCCTTCTCCCTTTCTCCCTTTCTCCCTCTTTCTCCTCCCTTTCTCCTTCTCCCTCTCTTTCTCCTCCCTTTCTCCTTCTCTCTTTCTCCTTCTCCTCCTTAAACAGAGGCCCCCCAACCCAGCAGCCTGGCCGGCAGCCGCAGCGGCGGCGGCGGCGGAGCGGGGACGGGATTCCCGGGGCCGCCCGGGCCGAGCGCGCAGCAGGCCGAGCCGGGCCCCGAGCGCCGCCCTCCCTCCCTCCGTCCTTCCCTCCGTCCCTCCCGGCAGCCGCGCCGCCCGGCCTCTCACCTCGCCCACCAGCCCCTGCCAGTCGCTCTCGCGGCGGCTGCCGTTCATGGCCGGGCCGCCCTCCGCCGCCTCCTCCTCCTCCTGCCCGGGCCGCCTCGGAGGGAGCGACGCGGGCTCCTCGGCCGGGCGGGAGGCGGGTCCGCTGCCTTCCCGCCTCGGGAGGAGGGCCGCGGGGAGGCCGCCATGGGAAGGGAGGCGCCAGGCGGTCCTCGACTTACAACGCTTCGCTTAGCGACCGTTACCACGTTACCACGGGGGTCCTGGCCGCTCCAAGCCAAAAGGAGCCGGAAAAAAGGGACTTACGACCGTCTGTCACACTTAACGACCGTTGCAGCGTCCCCAAGGGTCAGAATTCAGAAGCTTGGAAACTGACTCACACTTAACGACGGGTTGCACTGTCCGCCGGGGTCTCGTGTTCCCCCTTTTGCGACCTCCCGAACAAGGGAACTCGACGAGGAAGCCCCGATTCACTTAACAACCGGGTTACTCACTTAACAACTGCAGTGCTTCACTGAACGGCAGCGCCAGGGAAGGTCGCCAAATGGGGCCAAGCTCACCCGACGACTGCCCCGCTTAGCAACAGAAATTTGGGCCTCCATGGGGGTCGTAAGCCGAGGACCGCCTGTACGGTCCTGGACTTGCTTTCACAAATGGAGGCCCCAAATCTCCGTTCCTAAGCGAGGCATTTCTTAAGGGTGTTTTGCCCCATTTTACAGCCACAGTTGTTAAAAGAATCCCTGTGGTTGTTAAGATTAACACGGTCGTTAAGTGAATCCAGATTTCCCATTGACTTTGCTTGTGAGAAGGTCGCAAGAAGGTCATGACCCCGGGGCGCTGGGACCGTCATAAATAGGAGTCAGTTGCCAAGCTGACATCTGAATGTTGATCACATTACCGTGGGGATGCTGCAACAGGTGTTAACTATGAAAAATGGTCATGTCCCTTTTTTCAGTGCTGTTGGACTTTGGTCACTAAATGAATCATCGTAAGTTGAGGACTTCCTGTCCAGGGATGAAAACCGCGTGGGAATTCCTAGAATGGGAAGGGAAGATTTAGTAAGAAGCATTTTCCAAGAAAGCCCTTGCCCTCATCTTTCCATCCTATTATCCATCTCTATTTTGTCTAATCAAGTGGGATTTCAGTGAAATAGTATAAAACAATCCGGCAGCATGAATGGATCCCAGGAGATCTTTAAAGGTGGGCCAGGCAGAGAGAGGTCACCCCAAAGGAGAACACGGACACCGACTGCTTTCATCCCCAAATTTACATCCAAAACTTAAAAATAGTGGGAAACCAATTTCTACATTCTCAACCCACCTCCTGTTTTAAAGCCTCGGTTTGCCAGCTTTATGTTTTATTATTATCTGCGCAAAATAAGATGCCAGGATGCCAAAGAGGAACTATAATCAAACTCCCTGGGGCGTATCATATGGTGGTTTACAGCTGGATGTTTCTCAAGGTGAACCTTACCCAGATGTTTCCTTTAAAAATTCCCCTTATATTTGATTGATTTATTTCAGAATAGAATAGAATAGAATAGAATAGAATAGAATAGAATAGAATAGAATAGAATTGGAATTGGAATAGAATTTAGAATAAAATAGAATAGAATAAGAATAGAATAGAATTGGAATTGGAATTGGAATAGAATAGAATTTAGAATTTAGAATTTAGAATTTAGAATTTAGAATAGAATAGAATAGAATAGAATAGAATTGGAATTGGAATTGGAATGGAATGGAATGGAATTGGAATTGGAATTGGAATTGGAATATGGAGTAGAACATATTGCTGTTAAGGTTCTGATTAGGATCTGGCGTTTCCTACACCAGCTTGTAAGCCCTTAGTAGAAGTGCAGCTGGCAATGGTGAACATTTTTCCACGTGAAAATGCGTTGACGTAGAATTGATCAAACTTCTACCTCGTACCAGCAAAACTAGAATAAATTGTCGCTCTGATTGCAAATTGTCTTTAGTTGTGAACAAATAGCCTAGGCCTCTTTGGTTTAGTCTCATAATCTGGGTGTTTTTAATGTGGCAGTTTAAGATATAGTGATTTTGAATTTCAATACAATACAATTACACTGCAGCATACAATCCCTTCAAACTGTTGAGTTAGCATTCTCTAAACAGTCCTTGCAAGCTAATCAAAGAGATGAGAGTGGAATCGAAAAAATAGCTTTGTAGATTACTTAATTACACAATTGAGACCTTTTGCTCTGAATCAGCGGGAGTGAATTTTTTGCTTTTCCTTCCGGAGCGAACATGAGAATTACTGCACAATATTAAACACAAAGAGCCTCCATCTTCCAATCCAGTCTCTTACTGGTGCATATTTTAATCTCTAAAACCCAATTGTTCACAGCCACCGCCACACAGGAAGTACGCCCCAAATGTAGGCTTTGAACCTTCAGTGCGGTTCTGTATTCGCATTCTGATCCATATTTACAACACGCATATATTTCCATTTGGTATTTAATCCGATACGCAGACGATGCTAAAGATGAAGCAGAAGTGGTTAATAACCTGTGAAGCTTAGGCAATTTCCCCCTGCCGCTTCAGGAAGTTAGCATGGGGAGAAACCTGAGATTCCAGTCTGACAGATTTGCAAAGTTTTGGATCAGTTACCCTGCATGAGACTTACAAACTACATGCTTTGAGTAATGGGCCTGTTTTTCTCCTTTTCCCTACATAACAGGTGAATCAGGCAACTCTCCGTAATTTTTTTATTCATGCATATCCCAACTTTCTGCACCATCAATTGTTATGTCTTCCTGGCGCCATCTGCTTCTTATGCCGAAACCAATTTGTATTCTCTTTCTGAGGTTGGCCGCTAAACCTTTCTAACCTTGTAAATCCATCTTCTGGTTTAATTATTATTTTTTTAACGCAATGTGCCTTTTGAAATCTGGATGCATTCTATTAGTACTTCCATCTTTATCCATTCGATAAAAAACAACCGCTCTCTTTATATGACTTTATAATCCCTTAATTTGGGGTGGAGTCAGGACAACTGGATGGAGTTGAGCATTTACTGGCTGTAGGCCCTTCCTGACACCTGCACAGAGTTCACAGCAGATGTTATTTTTCTGTCTGCCCTGGGAGAGAAATATCGGCTGCTATCTAGGATTGAATTCTCAACCTGAGGGGTGGGGCGACCGTCTTCCCCGCTAGGCCAGCATGCTGCTCTCCAATATATATCTCTATCCATTCAATGATATCCATAGATATATCTTAATCCATTCAATAATGGGCTGAAATCATGGGGAGGCTTTAACACAGGGCTCTTCAACTTTTTCACCCATTGTACCACTTTTAGGATATGGCAACATCCGAGTACCACCAGTCGCCTAGCAAGGTGTCAAAAACTTGATGTCCCTCCCCAAAGGAAAAAAGTGATGAAGTACAGGTAGTCCTCGACTTACAACAGTTCGCTTTGTGACTTTCGAAGTTACAATGGCACTGAAAAAAGTGTCTCCCAAGCTACAGCCGAGCAAGACACCTGCCTGCCCACCCGACGGTGCTCTTCCTCCTGTCCAAGGTTTTCATTGTTGTGAGCATTTCTTTTGAGGATTGGCAGCGGGGGTGGGATGGGGGGTGTTTGGTTTTTATTCCCCCCGTCTGCTGGGTGGTTGCAGCAGGTTTTGGTCACTTCACATGACCCTGGGACACTGTGACCGTCATAAATATGAATCAGTTGTCAAGCACCTGAATGTAAATCACAAGACCCTGGAGAGGCTGCAACATTCCAGCTGATCGGTGCTTCTTCTGGGCTCAGAAGCGCCAGGATCAGTGCCGAACTCCAGCTGGAGCCTGGCGCTGATCTTGGTGCTTCCACTGAGCCCTGACAGCCCCGAAGAAGCGCTGATCCTGGCGCTTCCGCTGAGCCCTGACAGCCCTGCAGCTCCGGCCGTCTCTCACTCAGGCTTGTGCGGTGCTGCCACCGGTTCAGCCCATTCCCCTCCCCCGCTGCCCCTTTTCTAGGATGGTCGCGTACCACCTGCCAGGTGCCAATGTACCACAGGTGGTATCTGTACCACTGGTTGAAATGCAGTGCTTTAACGGATCTGTATCGATTATCCTCAAAATATCTCAGAATCTTAACTCGGGGCAATCATAACCCCCTTTTCAATATTCACATCAAGCTGCATAACTATGGAGATTGTTTTTATTTTTATTTGTTTTAGATGTTTTCCTAGCAATCTTAAGAATCACATTAAAATGAACTGGGTATATGTACGAACTGGGGAGAGGTTGCGCCCACGTGTGAGCAAACAAACAGACTTTTTAAAGAAAAAGATACTGAAATCCTGCAAAACATAATAATTGTATGTGAACCATGATGCGATAAAAGATGGGGGGTCCCTTTATCGCTGGTGAACCGTGACAGTGACGGATGGGTCCAAAGCCGTTCACCAAGTAGCCCGCTACTGTCGCCTTGATGGTTTCATTCAGTTGCAGCTAAAATCCAGCGAGCCAATTTGATGAAAGTTTAAAATATAAGGCAGCTCAAGAAATCAAATCCCCTTAATTGGTGAGTTGAAGGAGCAGAGTAGCAAGCAAATTTCACAATACCCTGGAAAGTGGTGTAGCTTTCTTTCTTTAGGTCTGTAAATCTAACAAATTTGAAGTGCCATTTAAGACTCACCCTTGAAAAGAAATATGTGAGCATATGAGGGAGGAACTGCTAACACGAATCATAATCCGATCATGATAAGGAACAATAAAAATGTTAAAAGGGAGCCCTTGAAAACAATAAAGAGGTGATCGATGTAACTCTAAAAAGTTAATGGCGGAGAAGGAGAAAGGAGAAAAAGATTTTAGACAGAGGACACCAGAAGACGGATTTCTGCCCATCGTTGCCAAACAAAATGACTTTTAAGTTGCTATGAACAGTTTAATTGGAGTATTAATTCTTCCAGATCAGGGTCTTTCGTATTCTAGCAGCCCTGGAAAATGCTGAACATTGCAGTGGAAAAGTTATTATCTTCCTGGCTAGAAAAGCTTTTGAAGCACAAATCTCTTTCTGGGATAATCAGGATGGTTTGATCTATCCTGTCCTGTAATATTACAATGGAAAAATAAAAAGTATTCATATTGTCCCTAAGAAAGAAAATGAAATCTATATTAAGATGCTACCTCTAGCAAACCAGCCACAAACTACTACGGTCTCTCCATCAGGCCCAATAATAAAATGAGAACAATCCA
>NW_015389949.1:46293-49948 GCF_001527695.2 Protobothrops mucrosquamatus
ACTTCCAGTGTTGGCGCATTCACCGTTTCTGGAGGCAAGGAGTTCCACTGGTTAATTGTTCTGTCAGGAAGTTTCTCCTTAGTTCTAGGTTGCTTCTCTCCTTTCTTCATATCTTCACTTTCTGATGGACTGCAAGATTAAAACATGGATACCCACCCTACCCTTGGCTCTTTTATTTTCAGAATCCTGGCTAAATCAGAGGTGGTAGCTTCGAAGCTTCCAGAATGAGGGCATACATTCTGTTTCTTTTAGAACAATTTCCGTATTTGTCTATAATGAAATTGCTATGAAATCCACCAGATGGCACACTTACGAGCTATCAAATAAAGGACGCATTGTGCATTAAACCCAGCTACTGTAATGTGATTTGATTAAAAAAAAAATTGCATGGAATTAACCAAATATTTTTTTTCCACTCGTTTCTATAACCTTGTTTTCTTGTTACTTATTTGCAGCAGCCTATCCAATCTGAAATGTTTTCAGTGAAAAGGCCTAGATGCTTTTCCTTAAAATGTAAGAAACGTAGCGTTATCAAATTGAGATTTAATACTTTTTTCTCCATCAATTGTAGTTATTGTAGAAGCAAAACATGATATTAATAAGTAAAAGTTAGCCTGTGTGAGACTGAAATTATGGGATAGGCTCAACTGGTATCAACTCCACTGTAGCTTAAGGGTTCCTCTGTTCTGCGCCTATTAAATTCAATTCAAATACAGTTTCTCCAAGGGTAATAGCCCAACTATGGGTGTCAGTCTGCTTTATTCAGCTTGTTTAATGTGACTTTGGCCAATGATAAAGTCAGCATGGTAGCTTGAGACTTAAAACTTAAGCTTCAAACAAATTACTTCTCTGGATTTGGAAGAAATCTGATCTTGTTGGGAATTAATCCGCACCCCTTATTTTAGAGCTTAAGCAAGCCCTTTTGAGGCTTAAAAAAAAAAAGAAAAGAAATGGAGTCCCAGAGAATCACATATTTCCTGCCACAATTCACCAGGGCTGGAAACTTGTGGCTGTTTCGCAAATGAGGAGGAAAAAAACCCAGACGTGGGAATATTTCAATGCTTGCAAAAGCAGCTGTATTGGTTCATGCCCAGTTTGTAAGAAAATCTAATTCCAGTAAAATTCTGCTGGCAGAGGCGGGGGGGGGGGATGGGGGCGGGGAGGAAAATGGAATACAGTTATTGTCACTTTTTCTCAATCACATCCTTATGGTTTCTCTCTGTTGTTTTCCATCTTCCGTCCGCAGGATTGTCACGGATGCTACACATCCTCTTCACAAACTGTTTTCCTCTTTACCTTCTGGGTGGGTGGGGGGGCTTCGTGGTATCTGAAGCAGAACATCCAGATTCAGCCTCAGTTTTGTTCCATCCAGGATCAACCTTGTGAACTCTCAAGCTTCATCCTTCCACTTTGTGTTCAAGATGGACAATGAGATAGATAGATAGATAGATAGATAGATAGATAGATAGATAGATAGATAGATAGATAGATAGATAGATAGAGATAGACAGAGATAGATAGATAGATAGATAGATAGATAGATAGAGACAGACAGAGAGAGATAGATAGATAGATAGATAGATAGATAGATAGATAGATAGATAGATAGATAGATAGATAGATAGATAGATAGATAGATGATAGATAGATAGATAGATAGATAGAGATATAGGTATAAATATAGATGATAGGATAGCGATAGAAAGATAGATAGATAGATAGATAGATAGATAGATAGATAGATAGATAGATAGACAGACAGACAGACAGACAGACAGACAGACAGACAGACAGACAGACAGATAGATATAGATGATAGATAGGATAGCGATGATACATGATACATGATAGATAGATAGATAGATAGATAGATAGATAGATAGATAGATAGATAGATAGGATAGTGATGATAGATAGATAGACAGACAGACAGACAGATAGACAGATAGATATAGATGATAGATAGGATAGCAATGATAGATGATATAGATAGATAGATAGATAGATAGATAGATAGATAGATAGATAGATAGATAGATAGATAGATGATAGATAGATAGATAGATAGATATCGGGTTAGGGGAGCACGCACACGCTATTTACAAGCTTGTGGGTGCTCCGGTCCTCAGGCTCCTACTCGGTCTCCAGGAGACTTAGATCCCCCGGCCCGGGACTATCGGCTGTTGTTATGTAACGCCAGGTCCGTGGTAAATAAGGCCCCCCTCATACAAGACCTTATTTTAGAGGGGGATGCGGACCTGGCGGGTNTAATAATAATAATAATAATAATAATAATAATAATAATAATAATAATAATAATAATAATAATAATAATAATAATAATAAAGTTGGAAGGGACCTTGGAGGTCATCTAGTCCAACCCCCTGCTCAGGCAGGAAACCCTACACCATTTCAGACAAATGGCTGTCCAGTCTCTTCTTAAAAACTTCCAGTGTTGGAGCATTCAACGCTTCTGGAGGCAGGTTGTTCCACTGGTTAATTGTTCTAACTGTCAGGAAGTTTCTCCTTCGTTCCAGGTTGCTTCTCTCCTTGATTAATTTCCATCTGTTGCTTCTTGTCCTGCCTTCAGGGGCTTTGGAGAAGAGCTTGACTCCCTCTCCTTTGGGGCAGCCCCTGAGATACTGGAAGACTGCTATCATGTCCCCCCTCGTCCTTCTCTTCGTTAAACTAGACAGACCCAATGCGCGCACGTGTGAGCAAACAAACAGACTTTTTAAAGGAAAAGATATTGAAATCCTGCAAAACATAATGATTGTATGTGAACTGTGATGCGATAAAAGATGGGGGTCCCTTTATCACTGGCGAACCGTGACAGTGATGGATGGGGCCAAAGCCAGTTCACCAAGTAGCCCATTACTGTCGCCTTGATGGTTTCATTCAGTTGCAGCTAAAATCCAGCGAGCCGATTCGATGAAAGTTTAAAATATAAGGCAGCTCAAGAAATCAAATCCCTTTAATTGGTGAGTTGAAGGAGCGGAGTAGCAAGCAAACTTCAGGATACCCTGGAAAGTGGTGTAGTTTTCTTTCTTTAGGTCTGTAAATCTAACAAATTTGAAGTGCCATTTAAGACTCACCCTTGAAAAGAAATATGTGAGCATATGAGGGAGGAACTGCTAACACGAATCATAATCCCATCATGATAAGGAACAATAAAAATGTTAAAAGGGAGCCCTTGAAAACAATAAAGAGGTGATCGATGTAACTCTAAAAAGTTAATGGCGGAGAAGGAGAAAGGAGAAAAAGATTTTAGACAGAGGACACCAGAAGACGGATTTCTGCCCATCGTTGCCGAACAAAATGACTTTTAAGTTGCTATGAACAGTTTAATTGGAGTATTAATTCTTCCAGATCAGGGTCTTTCATATTCTAGCAGCCCTGGAAAATGCTGAACATTGCAGTGGAAAAGTTATTATCTTCCTGGCTAGAAAAGCTTTCGAAGCACAAATCTCTTTCTGGGATAATCAGGATGGTTTGATCTATCCTGTCCTGTAATATTACAATGGAAAAATAAAAAGTATTCATATTGTCCCTAAGAAAGAAAATGAAATCTATATTAAGATGCTACCTCTAGCAAACCAGCCACAAACTACTACGGTCTCTCCATCAGGCCCAATAATAAAATGAGAACAATCCA
>NW_015389949.1:51793-68645 GCF_001527695.2 Protobothrops mucrosquamatus
AAGCGGGACTGACCTAGGGTGAATTTTAAATAGGGAAAATTTTTTAAAGATTTTAATAATGACACAGCCATAAATATATTTGGTTTTTAATTGGCTTTTATGGGGGAAATGTTTTTTGTGTTGTTTTTAACATGCTGTGAGCCGCCCTGAGTCCCGTGGGGAGAAGGGCGGCATATAAGTTAGTGCAAATAAAATAAATAAATAAATAAGATAGATTCAGTGATCAATCTCACTTGCTTAGAAATGCTGTATGATTACACAATATTACTTAAATCCAGTACTATACAGTAATAATTATGTTATTATGTTCTGAATGGGCGGGCAGCCCCCCTTCACACACACCCCATCTGTCCCTGGGAGTCAGGCATCAATGAGTTCAGTCTGTGTTCACTAAATTCAGACGTACACTTTGCACCTGTGTGAAGAGTTCTGCACACAAAATCAAATTTACTTCATTTCAGCGCAAATCTGTCAACCTTCCAGCTCCAAAATTTAAAGCTAAGGGACGATTGGTAACACACAAATCACACGCCTACCTCTTAGGAGCTGGATTTTTACAGATTTATTATAAATTGTGATGTGTTCGCCTGTACTTCATCAAATTAAGCAAAATCTTTTTTTAAAAAAAAAACAACCCAGCTTTGCCTCAATTAACCGGTGTGTCATTTTGACCAGAACCCGCTTATAAGATCCTTTTATGCAAATGGTTACCCTTAGAATATCTGTATATCTTTTAAAAAATAATAATTAAAAAAAATAAAATAACACCATGGAAATGCTAATTTTATTTCCTATTTTAAAACTAGTGCCAAATCTCTCCATTTCTGCGTTTGTCGGATTGGTTTCCTCTGGGGTCCCTGAGGTAATTTTTTTGTGTATGGGAATATGTGCCCCTTTTTAAAGCACATTAAGCAATCGCATTTATTCCTGCGACTGTAAGGAACTGAGGGGAGGCTTCGGCTTAATGAGCATCCTGCACAGTCTATAATTAGGGAAGCAAAATAACTTGTGCAGCTGCGCAGGGATCAGCTGTGATTGTGCAAAATGGCTCCATTGCTGACTTCCTTTCTTGATCTCTCCTCCTCCAGTTCCTTTCTTTCGTCTGGTCCCTTAGTCGCTTTAATGGATAAGTCAGTATATCGGCTTTTAGAATAGAATAGAATAGAATAGAATAGAATAGAATAGAATAGAATAGAATAGAATAGAATAGAATAGAATAGAAAATAGAATAGAATAATAGAATAAATATGAAATGGAATAGAATATGGAATGGAATAGAATATGAAATAGAATAGAATAGAATAGAATAGAATAGAATAGAATAGAATAGAATAGAATAGAATAAATATGAAGTGGAATAGAATATGGAATGGAATAGAATAGAATAGAATAGAATAGAATAGAATAGAATAGAATAGAATAGAATACAGAATAGAAATAGAAATAGAAATAGAAATAGAATAGAATAGAATAGAATAGAATAGAATAAATATGAAATGGAATAGAATATGGAATGGAATAGAATAGAATAGAATAGAATAGAATAAGAGTAGAGTAGAGTAGAATAGAATAGAATAGAATAAGAGTAGAGTAGAGTAGAATAGAATAGAATAGAATAGAATAGAATATGGAATAGAATAGAATAGAATAGAATAGAATAGAATAGAATAGAATAGAATAGAATAAGAGTAGAGTAGAGTAGAGTAGAATAGAATAGAATAGAATAGAATAGAATAGAATAAGAGTAGAGTAGAGTAGAATAGAATAGAATAGAATAGAATAAATATGAAGTGGAATAGAATATGGAATGGAATAGAATAGAATAGAATAGAATAGAATAGAATACAGAATAGAAATAGAAATAGAAATAGAATAGAATAGAATAGAATAGAATAGAATAGAATAAATATGAAATGGAATAGAATATGGAATGGAATAGAATAGAATAGAATAGAATAGAATAGAATAAGAGTAGAGTAGAGTAGAATAGAATAGAATAGAATAAGAGTAGAGTAGAGTAGAATAGAATAGAATAGAATAGAATAGAATAGAATAAGAGTAGAGTAGAGTAGAGTAGAATAGAATAGAATAGAATAGAATAGAATAGAATAAGAGTAGAGTAGAGTAGAATAGAATAGAATAGAATAGAATAGAATAGAATAGAATAACAGAATTGGAAGGGACTTCATAGGTCATAGGTCATCTAGGTCAACTCCCTGCTCAAGCAGGAGATCCTGTACTATTTCTGACAGATGGCTATCCAGTCTCTTCTTTTTATATATATCTTCTTCCGGTAGTACCTGTTTTCCTCCTCTTTTCCCCTCTCCATTTCTCCCCCCCTCTTTCTCTCTCCCCCTCCCTCTCTCTCCTTCTCCCTTTCTCTCTCTCCTCCTCTCCCCTCTCCCCCTATCTCCCTCTCACTCTTTCTCTCCCGTCTTCCTCCCGCTCTCCTTCTCTATCTCCTCCTTTCTTCCCCTCTCCCCCCTTTCTTTCTCTCTCTCTCTCCCTCCCTCTCTCTCTTCCTCTCCCCCTCTTATTGCAAAAAGGATAGAAAGATCTTGTTTCCCATACTTTTTATCCTGTCCATATCTGTTTCCCCTTGCTTGGGTTAGCTTTTCTGCAGCCTCCTGTTTGTGATTCTACACCTGTTAGGGCCAGGTGCAACACTAGAGACCCAGTTGTCATTTACCGACAACATGCTGCATACACAGGTTTCGTCTAAAGGTGTCAGCTCATCTTTCCGTCAACGCCCGGCTCCCTCTGCTGCTCTCTCTTGGAACCGTTAAGGGCTTTCTGCAGTTGCTCATAAAAACCACAGACCGCTTCTAAACTACCTCATTTGACCTGTTTTTTTTCCTTGCGTCCAGGTGAAATTTTGCCCAAGTCATTTTTCCTAAATCAGTTTATTTTTCCTCAAGTTTGACATCACTAGTACCAGTGGCTAAGTTTGCACAGCATGTTTTTTTGGGGGGATAATACAGGAATAATATTACATTATGATGATTATATTCATTAATCAGAATAGAGCTGGAAGGGACCTCGGAGGTCTTCTAGTCCAGCCCCTTGCTCAAGCAGGAGATCCTATATCGTTCCAGACAGTAGTTCAATCAGAATAGAGCTGGAAGGGACCTCGGAGGTCTTCTAGTCCAGCCCCGCTTAAGCAGGACATCCTGTACCAGGGGTAGGCAACCTCAGCTCTTTTATGACTCATGGACTTCAACTCCCAGAATTCCTGAGCCAGCATGGCTCAGCATGGAAACCTCTCCCTTTCCCCTCAGCATGGCTGGCTCAGGAATTCTGGGAGTTGAAGTCCACAAGTCATAAAAGAGCCGAGGTTGCCTACCCCTGTCCTATACCATTTCAGACAGTAGTTCAATCAGAATAGAGCTGGAAGAGACCTCGGAGGTCTTCTAGTCCAGCCCCCTGCTCAAGCATGAGATCCTCTACAGTTTCAGACAAGTGGCTGTCCAATCTCTTCTTGAAAGCCTCCAGTGAGGCTTCTGGTGGCAAGCAGTCCCACTGGCTAACGGGAAAAGCAAAGTCAATAGGGGAGCCAGATCCACTTAACAACCATATTACTAATTTAAGAACTGCAGTGATTCACTTCACAGCTGTGGCAAGGAAAGGTCGTAAAATGGAGGGGGGGGGAGAAATCATTTAACAAAGGTCTCACTTAGCAACAGAAATCTGGGGGTCCAGTGTGGTCGTAACTTGAGGATTACCCGTTCTGCGTGATTTCCGCTGTCATTTTTCTCTGCATGTCTGGCTCTTTAGCTGTCTTTGGCCGAGGACTCTTCCCTTTTTCACTTCCTCGTGGATACCCTACCTCTTTTCGGTAGATGAAATTTTGATGTTACCTTTGGCCAATAACGCCACCCCTGGCTACGTCCTGTCGGATTTCAAGCGTAGGAGTCGAAATTCATGCCGGCTACAAGATGAAAGGGCTGCATTTAAAAAGCGTATGCTTGCGAAAGTCGAAATGTCTGTAGCCAGCAAGCGCTAACTTTAGATTTGCACGCGATTGCCAAGGCTTAATTTGAAGGCTCGGGATTACAAAATGGGTTATTATCGCAATTAGTAAGTGGAGGACTTGATGCCCCTTCATCTCCGCTGACCAATTTTCCCCCTGGACGTTTAAAATCAGGAGTGCATTGATAATACGGCAGATGGCGAGTGTTTTATTAGCCGCTGACTTCACATCCTCCACAATAAACTCCAGAGATGGTCAAACGGCACCTGCCACTAAACATGATTCAGACAGCAGAGCTACATCCACAAAAATTGAAACGGCCACGTGGAGGAAATAAAGGCTGGTTTTTCACACAATCCGGTAATAATCTCCCGGCGGAAAATAGAAATTAGCGCAAATCAACAAATAATACCAGCTATCCTCAAAGCCTTCCCAGAGTGACCTTTGGAGATTTATGCTGACAGCAATAGAGGGAAAAAAAGAGAATTTGCAGAAAAGTGCAAGCCTTAACTGGAAAGATGCTGAAAAGAAAAAAAAAACATGAAAAGCCGAGTTGATATTTTCTGGAGGACCTGCCTAGAATCAAATGGCACCTAATAAGGAGGTTAAAACTAGAAAAGGATGTCTGATCAAGTTAGAATCGGCTCCTGGAATTTTCATGGATATTCCCATATCGTTTTCTTAGCAACAGTACAGAAATGGTTTGTGGTACCTTTCCCCCCACCCCCCATGATATGTAAGTATATGTGTGTGTTTAACTCTGCAGTTTTGCTGACAGCTCCAGGATTCTCTGATGGTCCCCATCCAACTCCTAACAAGATCCAAATTTGCTCCACTTTTTGAAGCCGTCCACGGTCAACAAGATTCTACCATTTAATTGGGCAATAAGAGATTTCGGACCCCGGTGATCTTCACAACACCTAAGAGGTCAATTTGAAGCTTATATATACTTGCCCTCAAAAATAAATAAATACTCCAGCTGCCATTTTGTTTCAAGCAAGATTTGAGCCATGTGGTTAGCCAAGTTGTGAATTCTGGCCTTGCATCTCCTTTGTAGAAGAATGGAGTGGAATGGAATGGAATGGAATGGAATGGAAGAGAAGAGAAGAGAAGAGAAGAGAAGAGAAGAGAAGAGAAGAGAAGAGAAGAGAAGAGAAGAGAAGAGAAGAGAAGAGAAGAGAAGAGAATTGGAAGGGAATAGAATGGAGAGTAGAGTGGAGTAGAGTAGAGTAGAGTAGATTAGAGTAGAGTAGAGTAGAGTAGAGCAGAGTAGTATAGAATAGAATAGACTAGAATAGAATAGAATAAAATAGAATAAAATAGAATAGAAACAGAACAATAATTTTGTTGTCACTTTGAATGTACACTAATTCTATTCTATTCTCTTCTGTTTTGTTCCGTTCCATTCCACTCCACATTCTATTCTATTCTATTCTATTCTATTCTATTCTATTCTATTCTATTCTAATTTCTATTCTATTCTATTCTATTCTATTCTATTCTATTCTATTCTATTCTATTCCATTCCATTCCATTCCATTCCACCCCGTTCCATTCCATTCCATTCCATTCCATTCCATTCCATTCTATTCTATGTAAATCAGTGGAATACAAGAAGTGAGTTGTATGGGGTTATCATCACCTACTACTACTACTAAGAACTGACCACTACAGAAAGGAAGGAAGGATTAAGAATTTGGTTGTCTGAAATCCAAAAGACGTCCAGAGTCCATGGTTTGAAAGCCGTAGATCTCTGCTGACCTCATTCCCATTGTTTTTGTGAGTTTTCTCCTCTCTCCTAGACTCTAAATTATTGAAAGCAGGTACATGGAGACCTGCCAAAGCTTGGAGAGATCCTTGCCAAAAACCCCTGGAAGTGCTCTTCCCCACCCCCACCCCTCCTGAAACGGGATAGTAGTGTGCTTCTTAGACTTCTCCAGAATCTTTGGCCGGCTGTGGCCAGAATTCAGGTTTTCAAATGTTCCCAAATAAATTAGCGAGCTCTTGTTTGGGATAGAACATTGTGGAAAGCAACAACAACAACAACAACAAAAACCCCGACATCTAAACAGAAGACATGATGTTATATAAGGCCAATAAATCAAATTATCTTCAGCTCTAATGGGCGGGGGGAGGAAAGAATGGCCCCTTAGAGAGAAAAAATTGTACTTGTTTAACAAAACGGCTCAGTGTATCTGCTGTCGGTGGGGCCCATGGAACCCATGGCATATCCGAAGACCCTGTGGGCAGATTCCAACTAAGATCGTTTGGCTGTTCATTTATGCCTCTTCTGTCCCCAATCATTCAACTTCATTATTGTGGGATACAAACCAGGATCAAGGAGAGAAGCAACCTAGAACCAAGGAGAAATTTCCTGACAGTGAGAACAATTAACCAGTGGAACGACTTGCCTCCAGATGTTGTGGGTGCTCCATCACTGCAGGTTCTCAAGACGAAATTGGACAACCATTTGTATGAAACGGTATATAGGGTCTCCTGCTTGAGCAGGGGGTTGGACTAGAAGACCTCCAAGGTCCCTTCCAACTCTCTTATTCTGTATTCTATTCTGTATCGCTTTGGGGAGAGGGGTGGTGAGAGATGGACAGCTCACCTGGATAGGGGTGTAGTTTATTTTTCATTAACTGACTACAGATAACAACGTGGTGACTGTATGTAAATTCCATTAACTAGGTGTGTCCCAGTGGCAAGACACTGGTCCAAATGAGATCAACCGAACATTATAGTTGATTAATCTGACATCTGCCCGATGAATAGGGTTGCTCAAAGCTTGCCCTTTACACCTAGAGTTTGGAGGAAAAGGATTGTTCTTAGAGAACAATTTTCTTGAAACAAGAAACTCTACGTCAGATCCAAGACCACTCTCTCTCTCTCTCTTTTTGCAGCTGTATGTATCTCTATGTCTATGTCTATAATGTCTATGTATATGAACACACACACGTACACAGTATATCAGAATAACAGAGCTGGGAGGGACCTTGGGGGTCTTCTAGTCCAACCCGCTGCTCAAGCAGGAGACCCTAGACCATTTCAGACAAATGGCTGCCCAGTCTCTTCTTCAAAACCCTCCAGTAATGGAGCACCTACAATTTCCAAAGACAAGCAGTTCCACAGATTGATTGTTCTGTCAGGAAATTCCTCCTTAGTTCCAGGTTGCTTCTCTCTTTGGTTAGTTTCCATCCGTTGCTTCTCGTCCTGCCTTCCGTTGCTTCTCGTCCTGCTTTGGAGAATAGCTTGACTGCCTCTTCTTTGGGGCAACCCCTGAGATATTGGAAGACTGTTATCATTTCACCCCCATTCCTTCTCTTCACTAAACTAGACATGCCCAATTCCAGCAACCGTTCCTTATATGTTTTAGCCTCCAGTTGCTCTTCTCTGCACTCATTCCAGTGTAGGTATGCATAGATAGATTGATAGAGTGAGATAGTGAGAGACATAGAGAAGAGATATCTATCTATCTATCTATCTATCTATCTATCTATCTATCTATCTATCTATCTATCTATCTATCTATCTATCTATCATCTATCTATCTATCTATCATCACTATCCTATCTATCTATCTATCTATCTATCTATCTATCTATCTATCTATCTATCCATCTATTCTCTATATCTATCCTCTATATCCATCCATCCATCCATCCATCCATCCATCCATCCATCCATCCATCCATCCATCTATCTATCTATCTATCTATCTATCTATCTATCTATCTATCTATCTATCTATCTATCTATCTATCTATCTGTTGCTTTGGAAAATAGATTGATCCCCCTCTTCTTTGTGGGCAACCCCTGAGATTTTGGAACTCTTCATTAAACTAGACATACTCAATTCCAGCAACCGCTCCTTATATGTTTTAGCCTGTAGTCCTCTAATAATCTTTGTTGCTCTTCTCTGTACTCTTTCTAGAGTCTCAACATCTTTTTTATATCATGGTGACCAAAACAGGGTGCAGTATGCCAAGTGTGGCCTTACCAAGGCATTGCAAATTGTAAATAATAATAATAATAATAATAATAATAATAATAATAATAATAATAATAATAATTCCTTTTCATTAAACTAGACATACCCAATCCCAGCAACCATTCTTTGTTGTAGCCTCCAGTCCCCTTAATCATCTTTGTTACTCTTCTTTGCACTCTTTCCAGATCCAACCAAGTCTACAATTTACATTTATATTACTAGCACTAATATATTCCACTGCTACCATCTTCAAAGCATTGAAGCATATTGCCATAGAATATATGCCTCACAAAGAATCCAATGCTTTTGTTCCCTTACCGTAAGGGACATTCTGTTCCCTTTTTGTAAATAAGAAACACTTAAAGTCAACCAAATCTATCATGGGGTGGCCTTTTTGAGATTTGACTAGGATTTATGGAGCATGGCAGTAGAAAGTGCCTCACTTGTGTAGAATCGTAGACTTGGTTGGACTCAGGCGGCCATTGACTCCAAGCCCTGATTCAGGACAGACATCCTGATGGCTGTTTAGTCTCTTCTGGAACACACGGGAACCCACCAAGTCATGGGTTTTATTGTTAAACTAGGTTCCTTCTGTCTTTCAATGACAATAGTTAGAATTAGAAGTCTTCCTGCATTGGAAAGTTATGGAATGATACCAAGAGTGAAGAGTTATTGAGGGAGATCGTGTCTTTTATGGACCTAAGAAATGGAGCTGAAGACTGACATCTCCTGTACTTTTCCAATGAGAGGCCAACATGTCTCCTTTCCTGTGGACTGCAGGGAAAACAATCCATTGAACGTCATTTGTGAAGAGTCCTGTCCCTTTCCCAATTCTTCAAGTCTCTTGTCATTTCATAGCTTTGTCTCTGGACCATGATCAACCTGCCAGAACATCCCCTGCAACAAAATCTGTAGAGTGAACTCTTAACTCCTGGATTCCTGCAGTAGAGGAAGATATCCAAATATCTAAGCTGGTATTTTGAGTCCTAATTCCCACCCAACCATTTGTGTGGTACCTTTAGCATTGCTCCAGAGGACAGCTGCATTATATAGCTTGAACTGAAGCCAGTCTTGCTTGTCAAGATGAACGTACCACATTGTGTTTTGTTTTGTTTTTGAGCCAGCCATGCCAAAGTCTTCTCGTCCTGCAAAAGCCAGCCCAGTTTTGATCAATGAAGGTTATGGCCTATGTTCTGCCATCTGTAACATTTCCTGCTTGAAATCTGCCTCCTGAATCACGGGAGAGCATCGTTTTTGGCGCTAACCCAACTGTGACCCTACTGCTAACGTTTTATGCTTCATTTAACATCAAGTTGCAAACTTTTCAACAGTAGGTCTCAGATGGACAGAGGTAAGCAAGAAACGGGCTCCCAAGCGGCAGACATCTTATATAACAGAGGGTTGAGAAGGACAGGAGATGGGGACCACTGTAAGAGATGCTTCCTTAAGTCCAAAGCTGGTTATCCTATTCTTGGGAATAAAGAAGGAACTGAGAAGGCTTCAGGCTAAGGAGAAAATATGATTTGGTGCTCAGAAGTACAACGTTATTTTGCTGGCATTATGGGCAGGAGTGTAGAATTGCTTGATTCGCTGTTAGCAAGGAGGAAGCAGGATCCCTGCAGAGACTAGCTGGGTTTTGGAAAATAGACAACATTGTGTTGCAAAGACCACAAAACTGAATTCTGTGTGGATAAGTATCACTCGTTCTGTTTTTTAGATCTTAAAAAGAGATGCAGATTGATGCAGATGTGTGTAACCAAGAATTGTCTTAAGCTCGGACAGTACAAAGCACATAAATATTGTATTTATTTTGGCAATGCATTTTAGACTATACATTTATTATTGTAAAGGATTATTTTAAGGATGGGTCTGGACAAGTTAATATACTATCATTATCGTTGATAATGTCCATAATAAGGATTCATTTTTTGTTTGGAAATACATGAGTTGGTAAAAAATAACCGATCGGGTCCTTTCAAAAAATTATAATAAGACTTCTTTCCTACCAAATCCTCAAATGTCACAAGGCTCTGAATTTTATTGTTCTAATGCAATAAAAGCAATCAGAAGCTTTTTTTTTTTTTTTTCAACAATCACGTCTGCCACATTTGTGCGAGTCAATTTTTCAAGGCTGCGGTGAATAAAATAGGTAAGCAACCTGAAAACAAAACAAAAACACCCAATTGACCATTACACACACACGCACAAATATCCAAACAGTAGGACCGTGTGTAATTTATGCATAAATCAATTTAAAACGTCAAAGAGATTTGGAAAATTAACGCGATTCCATTGCTTAACCAAGTCAAGCTGGATTTCTGCACCCAATTCAGGAAAAGCCGTTTCCATCGATAGACCCAAGGGCTGAAAATAATCGAAATCAATTAGAAGGCAACCGATTCGCTTCAATAACTCAAATCAACTTTCGGATCAATCCACCTGATCTGCAAATTCAACTCCATCAAGTCGCCTTCAAGTCCATTCTCTGTTATCAGATATTTATTTATCGTTGTCAATGCACAATTTTGGAAAGAGATGAGTTTCAGTCAAAGGAGCTATTATTTCCCAGACCTTTTAGAGGAATGCGTACATCTTTATCATTGTGATCAAAAATTTTAAATCACGAATTTAAGCTTGCCTGTATCTAACACTCAGGTAAGAGAACAGGGTACAAAATAATTGGGAGAAGGAAAGGTTGAATATATGGCTGTCACGTCAGATGTCTGTTCTTTTGCTGTCAGTTATTAAAGAGGCATTCATCTTCAGTAGCTATAAACTTCTGATAAAATCTAATTTAGCAATCAATCTTACTGTATTTCTTTTGATGGACTATTGAATGCAAGTTATCTACTAGCTAACTGGGGGGAGAACATTAATTAATGGAGCATGAGTAGTCTTTTTTTTTCTTCTCCTTCCTTCCTTCCTTCCTTCCTTCCTTCCCTCCCTCCTCCTTCTTCCTTCTTCCTTCCTTCCTTCTTCTTCTTCTTCTTTTTTTCTTTTTTCTTCTTCTTCTTCTTCTTCTTCTTCTTCTTCTTCTTCTTCTTCTTCTTCTTCTTCTCCTCCTCCTCCTCCTTCTCCTCCTCCTCCTCCTCCTCCTCCTCCTCCTGCTTTTCTTCCTTTTTCTTTCTTCTCCTTCTTCTCTCCTCTTTCCCCTTCCTTCTCCTCCTCCTCCTCCTCGCCCTTCCTTCTCCTCCTCCCTCCCACTTCCCCTTCCCTCCCCTTTTTACCAATCCCTTTTGATTGGCAATTCAAAAGGGATTATCAGCTCCTTTCTCCAAACCAGAATGTAGGAATGCCATCCAGAGATTCCCCCGCCCCTTAATTAACAGTTGCAAATCCCAAATCGGCAGCTGGAACTGCTTTTAACCTAAAAGTCCCGAAGAAGAGGAAAAAAACAATCTTCTTTTTTTTTTGTCCCTAGCAGAGTCACGACTGCAGCTTCTCCTCTCGATTTGTTTCATCCCACTTTCTCAGCCGTTCCACTTCCCTCCTTTCAGTTCTGCATCATTTTTAAAACCAACGCCTTCCACGCTGTCTTTGAGCAAGAGTAGGCTTTAAAAACACCTCTCCTCAAGGTTAAAATTGGCACGGCATGCACTTAACCAAGTTAATGCATTCCCTGATTAAATAGGCAAACTTCTAAAAAGTTCCCAAAAAAAAAACCCCTTGCTGAATGATGTCACGGAGACTGTCTAGCTATCAAAAGTGAATAATATTGTCTTTTCTCTTTTGCTTTCAGGCGAAAGGCATCCTTCTCCTACACGAGTCCCCACGCTCACCGCTGCTTCATAAACTCAAGTCCACGAGGATGTGTTCAAATATTTGCGTGTGGCCTTTAAAGCTGGAAGCGAAGAAAAAATCTCGCCTGTCCGTTGACACGGCGGTGAAGGAGCGAGGCGCCTGCACGTAGATCTCCTTAAATATTTGGAAGAGGCTTTTCTCGGCGTCCCACTGGAATATCTGGGAGAAGGTGTAGTCACTTCCCAGAGCAAGGTAATGGTGGCCCTTAAAGGAGAAAGGCTGCAGGATCATGGCCCCGCGGGAAGGGAGAGCCTGGATCTCCACAAACTGTTTGCTGTTCCATTTCATCACTCGCGAGTCGCCAATAAATCTGGTGAGCGTAATATACAGGCTGTCCTGTATTCGGAAACTTTTCACAGCCAACACGTCTTCCATGTTGGCTATCTCGCCATGCGGGAGGAACTTTCTGGAATTCTTGTTCCACTGGAGGATAATAGGGATCTGCGAGCGACTGGACAGGATCAAATGAGATTTCCCATCTATGTCCACAAACTCGGCATCCGTGTCCCGGAACCACTCGTGGAGAGACTGGTAGGAGTAGAACCCTTTGTTGTTCCACTTATAAACGGTGGTCAGTCCGGCCTTCGAACTGTCGGCAATGATGAAGAAGGTTTCGCTCTCTATCTGAAAGAGTTCGATGTCGTTCGGCTTGGAGATGCGGGAAACTTCGATATCCTGGAACTTGACAAACTTGGTCCAGCTTTCCTCGTACTTATAAATGTGGGATCCGCCAAAGAGCTGGGCCACCACCACAAAAACTTGATCGTCGATCAAGATGGCCTTGCAACCTACGATGGACTGACCTGTTGACGCAAACAGAGGAATAATGTTAGCCAAATACGCACCGTACTCTACTCGTTCCAAAGGTGCTTTTTTTCACGAAGCAACTGGATTTCCTTGTTTTTCTTTGACGACGTTTCGCTTCTCATCCCAGAAGCTTCTTCAGCTCTGACTGGGATGGTGGGGAATGGATTTTAATTTTAATTTGCTCCCCTGTCCCACCTGAATTTCCTGGGAGACCCCTCCCCCCAAGAGGGCGACTTTTCCAAATCCTCAAAACAACCTTCCCATAACCCCAAAGTAAGCATTTACACTTAAGACGGAGGCATTCGGCATTTACCGGTGATGTTGTCGTAACTCCTGAAGTTCTTCTCGATGTGGTCCCATTCTAGCACCATGCAGTTTTCCATATTGGGTTGTGCGATGGCAACATAGACATCGTTGTTAGAGTTGAATGTGTCAATCGACACTGATTGATAGGGCAAAATCTGATGGACAACAAAATCTGTAATCATATTTAATTGAAAACAGACATGTTACCATGGAACTCGGCAGGATACAGGAAGTTGTTGATCGCTTATTGGAAATAGTGGCAAATATCTGTAGCTCGGGTGGAGGATGAGGGTGGAGGTTGGGTCTCCGAGCTTATTATGGGTTGGTTTCCAAATGTTTCATTATCAGGTTGGGTAAAACAGCTTCAGTAGAGTTTAGGGCAGGAGTAGGCAACCTTGGCTCTTTTATGAGTCGTGGACCTCAACTCCCAGAATTCCTGAGCCAGCATGGGGGAACTATGGCCCCCTCATGACTCGTGGATGTCAACTCCCAGAATTCCTGAGCCAGCATGGGGGAATTATGGCCCCTTCATGACTTGTGGATTTCAACTCCCAGAATTCCTGAGCTAGTATGGCTCGGCTTGGAAACTCTTTCTTTCCTCTCAGCATGGCTGGTTCAGGAATTCTGGGAGTTGAAGTCCACGAGTCATAAAAGAGCCAAGGTTGCCTACCCCTGTTCTAGTATAAAGACCAAATTGTCTGCAAATGCTTGTAATTTATATTTTTCATTTTTTATCTCCAATCCTTTCATTTCTGAACCTTGCCTAAGATAATTCACACCCTCCAATGACCCTGACCTCCCCATCACACAAGACCCATTAACAGCCTCTCTCTGATGACTCACACCTGACCCATCACAAGACCTTCAGTCAATTACCTCTTAATATCATCCTTTTGATTAATCTGCGATCAGTAGCCACGCGAAGAATAATGGGACAATTTAAAACAACAGCGTATTTATACTACCGTGCCCAAATTACTAAGAGCCCCGTGGAAAGTCAAACGTTCATTTACGACTACAATGCACCAGATACCTGTAGTAGTGCATTCATCGTCAAAGCTCAAGGCGTCGTTTAATTTCTTGTCTTGAAATTCTGCCGGACCAACACACAGGACTTCGGAAACGGTGGAGTTTGTCATCTTTAACCACAAAAACAGCCACTTGGCTTTGCAGTCACACTCAAACCTGTTTCCCCTCAAGTCTCTGAGAACACATTAAAAAAGAAAGGCATTTTTCTCGCAAAGACGTTGGAATCCAACGTCAACCAATCCTTGTTAAGTTTTCGTTTAGAAATACGCAAAACGGTGCAGATTTTACAGCGGACAAGAAATAAAAAGTGACAGGATCTTTAAAGACGAGGCATTGAAAGACATTGTTTGTCGATGAAGCTTAATTAATAAAAGTGCTTTCTGTTGTGGATGTTATTTATTTGCCACAAGAAGGCAGGTGCCAAGCATCCAAATTCTGATCCCATGACCATGGGGATGATATGGTACATCCTAGCAATATTGATATATTTCAAATAAGTACATTAATCAAAGGAAAAGCATTCAAATCAAGCACAGACTCAGCCAATGAATGAGAAGAAACAAACTCCTCGTTATCCCCAATTTCAAGTCCAAACAGCTAAAATAAAAATTCCGAATGCTGAGATCAAGGTTAAAATCCACAAAACAACAACAACGCGGATTACAATTTACTTACAGTTCGATCAGAGAATCCAAATCGCTGAAGATGTCCCTTGGCAAAGCTTTAATCTGGTTATTGGCGAGAGAGCTGGAAAAAGCAAAGTTAGACGTTGCAATAATTTTGAAAACCATTTGAGGCCGTGTAGACAGAAACTGAATTCAGTCACGCTCACAGGGATGTTATTATTAATGAGAACCAATGGCAGGTTCTCCAGTCCCAGTGTTGATGTAGAAAATAAAGAGGATTTATGGACAAAATTAGTAACAACTTTCAAAGTGGGACAGAAATCCCAAACATTTCAGAAGGTCCGACACTGGGAATCCACTGGGATATATTTTTTTTAAAGAACATCGCATCACATATTATCTTATACAGCATGTCTTGAACGATAAAATTTTGATGCATTTTCATTAGTCCTTTAGCTGTCCAATCTTTAACGGATAACTAATTTCTGAGGTTCTGCAGAGATCTGATCAAAATACTGCCTAAGAAATCATAAAAACCTTTTAATCCACTTAGATCCATTGTTCCAGTTCAAAACTGATTAGCTACAGACAAGACATAGCTGCCTGGGAATATTATTACAGTAGGGGGAAAAAATGTCAATAAGCACTACAAAACCCATTTTGGAAAGGCTGATGAGGATCTTTGAGGGGCAGAGAGCTTAAAACCTGACCTAAAGGCCTTCCAAAACTTGACTCCAAACAAAGTTTATTGTCGGTCTGAGTTTGACACGCAAAATCTAGACATTGCTGGTTGGTTTGCAGCTCCGTATCCAATGCACTAATCCAGAGGGAGGCATCCTTGGCTCTTTTATGACTTGTGGACTTCAACTCCCAGAATTCCTGAGCCAGCCGTGCTGAGGGGAAAGGGAGAGGTTTCCAAGCTGAGCCAGGCTGGCTCAGGAATTCTGGGAGTTGAAGTCCACCAGTCATAAAAGGGCCATAGTTCCCCATGCTGGCCCAGGAATTCTGGGAGTTGAAGTCCACGAGTCGTAAAAGAGCCAAGGTTGCCTACCCCTGCAGTAACCCAGCCCAGGTAATACAGGTGAAGTCCTCACATTACAGCCGCAATTGAGCCCAAAATGTATGTGGCTAAGTGAAACATTTGTTAAGTGCGTTTTTCCCCATTTTGCGAGCTTTCTGGCCACCGTTGTTAAATGAATTACTGCAGCTGAGAAGTTAGTAACCTGGTTGTTAAGCAATCCTGCTTCCCCCCCCCCCCCGACTTTGTTGGTCAAAAGGGGATCACGTGACCCCGGGGACGCTGCGACCGTCATAAATGTGAACCAGCTGCCAAGCACATCCGAGTTTTGATCAGGTGACTATGGGGAAACTGCGAGGGTCATTAAGCGTGAAAAACGGCTGTAACTCACTTTTTTTCACTTCGAACGGTCATCAAACTGTCGCAAGTTGAGGACTACATGTATGTGAACGTAACAGCATGTTCAGTTTTAAGCAAGAAATAAATTAGTATTAAAAACAACAACTTACAGATGAGTCAAGTCTCGAAGACCACGAAAAGCGTTCCTCGAAATGGTTTCAATTTTATTCCCTTCAATAAATCTGTGCAAAAAGGGATAAAGAGGCATAAAAAAAGAAGAGGTTAAGAGAGAAAAACAAACAAACAAAAAAAAACCCCACCAGAACTGCAGGATGTTCAAGAGCAAAGAACAGGGAAAATGTAAAGGAGGAGAATTACTGACCCTTTAGGATAGATAAAAGTAGATTAAGGTAACTTTTATTGTCATTTTTTTTACTGTGGGCAGCCTGGCCCGCATTAAAAATGAAATTCTGTTGTCTGTTCTCAAAATAAAGTATATAGCTACCCATAAACATAGATAATGCGCATATGCACACGTCATATACAGATACACAGGGCAGCACAATGTGAAGGATATGTGTATATAATGTATGTTCTTATTTGTGGTTTTTACTTGTGTGTAGTGTGCACTGTGGACAGCACTTAATTTCGTTGTGAGTTATACAATGACAATAAAGATATTCTATTCTATTCTATTCTATTCTATTCTATTCTATTCTATTCTACTCTAGTCTTATTCTATTCTCTATTCTATTTTCTATTCTATTCTTCACTTATTCTCTTCTCTATTCTCTTCTTCATTCTATTCTTATTCTATTTCTATTCTCTATTCTATTCTATTCTATTCTATTCTATTCTACTCTTCTATTCTATTCTCTACATTTATTGTATTCTATTCTATTCTACATACACATACACACATATATATATACATACATACACACACACACACATATTGCTTGTGC
>NW_015389949.1:71306-74540 GCF_001527695.2 Protobothrops mucrosquamatus
TAAAAAAAGTAGAACTGCAGTATAGCAGTCAAAATGCCAACTTTTAAAGCCCTGATGATGTTGGGTGGGCCCAACGAAAGCTTGGCTCATTAAATTTTTTACTATTTATTGCTTTCCTCTTGTTGATCGATATTTATTGGTTTTATCATATATATATGTATGTATGTATATACATATATGTATATGTATACACACACACGCACAGAGTGAAAGTAACTAATTCAAACACCAGGATAATATCAAACCAAAAACTGTTTAATACAAGTGCTGATATTATCCTGGTGTTCGAATTTACTTACTTTCATTGCATGGCTCTGCCCAGGATTCGTATTTTTAATATAATTAGACACACTCACACACACATATAAAAAACTGGGGGAGGAAAATACACACACACAAACACACACACACATATCCCTAAGGACAGCATTGTCTTCTAAACCAGTGTTTCTCAACTTTGACCATTTTAAGGCATGTGGACTTCAACTCCCAGAATTCCACAGCCAGCATTGAAGTCCACATGCCTTAAAATGGTCAAGGTTGAGAAACACTGGTCTAAACCTTTCTCATCCTGCTGTGACGAGAACAGCCCAAACGTATCCCCCTTTTTAATACTTACAGCAACTGTAAGGAAGGCAGGTGAGAAAACATTCTGTCTTTTATTTCGGGAAAAGTTCCATTGACCAGGCTCCTAGAAAGAGACAGAAGGAGAGAAAAATCAGCAGGAGCCCAACTCAAGACTTGTTACTGTAACTTCCCCAGCCTGGGGCCTCCACATAATGGAATAATACGAGTTGGAAGGGACCTCGGAGGTCTTCTAGTCCAACCCCCCTGCTCAGGCAGGAAACCCTATACCATTTCGGACAAATGGCTGTCCAGTCTCTTCTTAAAAACTTCCATTGTTGGAGCATTCACCGCTTCTGGAGGCAGGTGGTTCCACTGGTTAATTGTTCTGACTGTCGGGAAGTTTCTCCTTAGTTCTAGGTTGCTTCTCTACTTGATTAGTTTCCATCCGTTGCTTTTTGTCCTGCCTTCTGGCGCCTTGGAGAACAGCTTGACTCCCTCTTCTTTGTGCAGCCCCTGAGATACTGGAACTCTGCTATCATGTCCCCCCTCGTCCTTCTCTTCGTTAAACTAGACATCCCCGATTCCAGCAACCGTTCCTTGTATGTTTTAGCCTCCAGTCCCCTGATCATCTTTGTTGCTCTTCTCTGCACTCTTTCTAGAGTCTCAACATCTTTTTTACTTTGTGGTGACCAAACCTGGATGCAGTATATTTCAGGTGTGGCCTCACTAAGCTTTCTAAAGCGGTACTAATGCTTCCCGTGATTTTGATTCCACGCCTCTGTTTACGCAGCCCAGGATTGTGGTTTTTTTGGCTGAGAACTTCTTCAGCTAGAAGTTTTTTGCTTAAAAGGGGACTTTTTAGTTCTAAAATACAGAAACATTTGAACGCCCCTGGCCTTTGGGAGCAGGCATGGATTTTCCTGGAGCTGCCCTGCGCCACCACTGGCCGCCCCATCACCTGAGCGAGAGGAAGATGGAAAGCCCTTCGGAGCCGAAGAATCTAGGGGACCCAATCCTCTGTGTGTGTGTGTGTGTGCGCGCGCAAATCCCTCCTTTGTAGCCCCTGCCTCACCCTCCCCTCCTTTGCCTTCCCACGTGGGGGTGGGGGTGCAAAGTTGCTGGGCCCCCCTTTGCAGCCCCTGCCTCGCCCTCCCCTCCCTCCCCAGGCGGGGGTGGGGGTGCAAAGTTGCTGCCCCCCCTTTGCAGCCTCCCCCTCCCCTCCTTTGCCTTCCCACGCGGGGGTGGGGGTGCAAAGTTGCTGCCCCCCCTTTGCAGCCCCTGCCTCACCCTCCCCTCCCTCTCCAGGTGAGGGTGGGGGTGCAAAGTTGCTGGCCCCCCCTTTGCAGCCCCTTCCTCCCCTCCCTTGCTTCCCACGCGGGGGTGGGGGTGCAAAGTTGCTGGCCCCCTTTGCAGCCCCTGCCTCGCCCTCCCCTCCCTCCCCAGGTGAGGGTGGGGGGTACAAAGTTGCTGCCCCCCCCCTTTGCAGCCCCTGCCTCACCCTCCCCTCCCTCCCCACGCGGGGGTGGGGGTGCAAAGTTGCTGCTGCCCCCCCCTTTGCAGCCCCTGCCTCACCCTCCCCTCCCTCTCCAGGCGGGGGTGGGGGTGCAAAGTTGCTCTCCCCCCCCCCTTTTGCATCCCCTGCCTCGCCCTGCCTGCCACTTACAAGGAGCCGATGTCTCCGGCGAGGCTCCGCGGCACGCTGGCCGAGCCCACGCAGATGACGGACTCCTTGGTGCAGCTGCAAGTGGCCGGGCAGCGGAGCAGCTTCCTCAGCTGGGCGCGCTGCACCAGGCACGCCGCCCCCGCCAGCAGCACCAGCAGCAGCCGCGGCCAGAAGGAGCCCCCGCCGGCCATGGTGCCCGCCTTGCAGCCGCAGCCGCCTCCTCCTTCTCTGCTTCGGGCTGAGCGAGGCTGCTGCAGCCGCCGGTGCTGCCGGGCTGGTAGTTGCTGCGAGTGGCTCGCCAGCCAGGCAGCATGCTGCAAAGAGGGCTCGGCGGAGCCGCTCCCAGCTCGCGCTTTCAGCTGCGGCTGCGGCGGATTTCAGCTGCGGCGGCGACGGCAGCCAGGCCGGCAGCCGCGAGTCGCTCTTGCAAAAAGAGGTTTGCAGCTGCCGGCAGCTGCTGCTGCGGCTGTGGCTGTTTGCGGCGGCGCTGCTGCTGCCTCCCCGCCTTGGCTTTTCCGCCTCCCCCCCCCGCCCCTTCTCCTGAATTATTCAGCTCTTTTCCCGAAGCTCCGTGGAAAAGAGCCCCTTCGCTTGTTGCAAGGAGAAGGGGCGCTGCCTGCCTGCCCGGGTTTTTTGTTTTTTGTTTTTTTAACCCGAGTCCAACCTGGCGAGGGACGCTTTTCGCTTAGGGAGCTCTGCCCCCACCCGCACCCCGCGAGGGAGGGAGGGAGGCTGGGCCAAGCAAGGGGTGGTGAAAATGAGAACCCAGCAGCATAGCTGTGGTGCCACTTCCCCCCCCGACCCCCCTCCCTCCCCCCCCGTTCTGGTTGTGCATCTGCAGGGGTGAGAATGGGGTGAGGACATCTGGAATGGGATGGAATAGAATAGAATAGAATAGAATAGAAATTAGGAAATGGGAATAGAATAGAATAGAATAGAATTTAGGAAATGGGAATAGAATAGAATAGAATAGAATAGAATAGAAATTAGGAATAGAATAGAAT
>NW_015389950.1:0-2304 GCF_001527695.2 Protobothrops mucrosquamatus
GTCATCTAGTCCAACCCCCTGCTCAGGCAGGAAACCCTATACCATTTCGGACAAATGGCTGTCCAGTCTCTTCTTAAAAACTTCCAGTGTTGGAGCATTCACCGCTTCTGGAGGCAGGTTGTTCCACTGGTTAATTGTTCTAACTGTCAGGAAGTTTCTCCTTAGTTCTAAGTTGCTTCTCTCCTTGATCAGTTTCCACGCATTGCTTCTCGTCCTGCCTTCAGGCGCCTTGGAGAATAGCTTGACTCCCTCTTCTTTGTGGCAGCCCCTGAGATATTGGAACACTGCTATCATTACTTTTGGATTTCTCGCTGGTTTATACTGAATGGAGTTTGTTGTACAGAGAACAAGCCATCCTTCAAATTGCACAGGGAAAGAAAATATGCTGTATTTATTTATAGTACCCTCATCTTCCAGTTAAAATCCTGTTATAGGTATAGAAAGTACAAAGAGCTATTTACTTCTCTAGTTATTTGTTATGGTGGCGATTGTTATGAAGTGCAGCCATGGGTTATTTCACGCATAACATCAGGCAAACATAAACCAGGTGTGTAAATAGAGGGATGTGATAAGATCCCAGTGTTCGAGGACATAATATGGCACATGACAGGCGGAATAATGACTTTTGTAGGGACAATTGTGAGTGTGTTGTGCACACAGTTGAGCTTTAGAAAGATGTCCACCCAGAATGGGCAAATATGTCAGTTGGTTGCCAGGACACTGCAATCAACGTTTCACCCATTTTGATTGTGCAGTGCACATAACAGGCAGAGCTTTGATCTACTGTTGGGGCCACCATCTTGACTTATTTGACCATACTCTGGTCTGGGAGATTGTATTTGAGAGCAGAACAGAGGTCAGAATTATTGTTTAACCCTTCCTTTTATTCTAATAGTTGCATAAGAAAGAATCAAATTTGACAGACAGATAGAAAGGGAGACATCTTCAAACAGGGGCATCCTTTTAAAAAAGGCCAGGTATGTTTCCCTCTTGCATACAATATTTCATAATATTTTATGGGAATAGACCATTTTTATGAACTATTATTTGATTCATTGCTTTTGCATGCTTTAGATATATTTAGATGATTTCAATTAATTTAGCATGTTAATTATTTTCTAGGGGTTTTGTTAAATGATCTAGTTTTCTTCCCTTTTGATTTGTTTTGGTGTTCCAATTTCATAACTAATTAATTTCTTGAGTACTACTCTTTCCATATACAGTATGTGTTTGTATCTACCGCAAGATCATGTGACACACATAATTTCAGGATCTTCCTGATTGATTTAAGATCCTTCTGCTTGGTTTAAGAAATCCACTGCAAAAAGAGAAAAGAGTTATTTTGAGTCAGGAACCAAGAAGAAGTCCTGAAACCATGGTTCATATTGTAGGTGGGCTTCCATAGGTGGCAGATATAGCATTGCAAATAAAAACAATTGTGCATCCTTCTATGCATTTTAAAAAAACTCTACAGGAAATATTGTTCTGTGTTACTGACATAAACAGTCAAGTGCATTTTAGGGGTACATGCATATATTAGAAGCTTACAGATGCACAATTTTCCATTTTCCTCTTGCCGATGGCTATTCAGCAGAGTAGGACAACATTTCAGTAAGCACAAATGTGCTTTTTTTTTAAAAAAAATGAGCATCTCAAAAAAGGCACATCTGTCAGTTTGGCTTCTCCTTGTTTAAGGCTTATTTTTTAAACTTCCATTCTCTTTACAAAGCTATAAGCCAGTGGTGGCGAACCTATGTTATGCGTGCCAGAGGCAGCACTCGGAGCCCTCTCTGTGGGCACATGTGCCATTGCCCCAGCCTTGCCTGCCCCCGCGACCCCCTCCTCAACAGCAGCCCCCTGGAGGAGAGTCGCCCCCAAGTGTGGCCCACACGGAGCAGTGCAGCCAAGGAAATGGCAGCCAGGCAGCGTAGACAAGATTCTGCCCTCACGCCCCATCACACAGTTGATTCTGCGGGGCGCGGGTAGAGGGCGCGGCTGCCATGGCACTGCTGGGCTGCCAGGGCGATCTGCGGTGGGCCCTGGAGGCGGTGAGTGGCCCTGCAGGCAGGCGGGGCAGGGGACGGGGTGGGGGCAGGACAGGGGCAGGGCAGGGGGTGGAGTGGGAGCAGGGCCAGTTTTTGGGCACTCGGTCTCTAAAAGGTTTGCCATCACTGCTATAAGCTGACAATCAAAATCTGAAGAGAAGATTTCTAGATCACACTGAATTTTGCAACATTCCAGCAACATTTCTGACTGGAATGGGCCCTTGAGACTCATTGGCCCAAATTCACTGTCTCCTGGTTT
>NW_015389950.1:6176-9839 GCF_001527695.2 Protobothrops mucrosquamatus
CACATTTGTTAAATGAATCACTGCAGTTGTTAAATCAGTAACACAGTTAATCTGGCTTCCCTATAGACTTTGCTTGTCAGAAGGTTGTAAGAGGTGATCACATGACACTGTGACCGTCATAAATGTGAGTCAGTTGTCAAGCATCTGAATGTAAATCACATGACCATGGGGATGCTCCAACGGTCATAAGTGTGAAAAATGGTCATAAACACTTTTTTCAGTGCCACTGTAACTTCAAACAGTCACTAAGTGAACTGTTGTAAGTGCAATGGAGTGGGGATGGGAATTTGTATTTAATCCAGTAACCACTTCCAGGAGGACAGGTCCCAGGTCAACTGGCAAAGCTAGGTCTGGATGCTCTCATGGAAGGACAAAAGGATGGGGGCAGAGCCAACCTCAAGAAGCACAATGTTCCAGAGGGTAGGAGCTATGGCAGAAAAGGCTCTTTTCCTGGACCCCATCAGCCAAAATTCCTTGGCCAGTGAGGTCTGCAGCATGCCCCTTTTGCCAATGTGAGTGGGTGGGCCAATTCCAGTGGGGTGAGATGGTTCCCTAGGCAGCCTGGATCCATGCCATGAACCTATTAGGTTTTTTTATGCTACTTTTCCATCAAAATTTGTAAAATCACTATCCAAACTCCAACCCTTGAGGTAGGGCAGGTGGCAGGGCTTAGATCACAACTCCAGGACTGCCATCTGGTAGGTTTTGACTCCCCCAGCAGATGCTGCTGGTTTAGAGCAGTGCTTTTCAACCTTGACAATTTAAGATGTATGAATTTCAACTCCCAGAATTCCCCAGCCAGCCATGCATCATGTCATCATTTCACAATCAATGCAAATGATTGAATTCCCATCATTTCTACAGTATAGTAAGTTATGATGCATGGGGACATCGTCATAGCTTCTGTATACTCAGTACGTTTCTATATACTCAGGAACAAAAGACATTGTAGCTTAGGTCCCCTGACTTGGGGACATTTGTCCACAATATTTGCCATGTTGAGGGCTCCTTCAGAAGCCCATTTTGACTATGTCATTTATGAACACTCAACTGAAATGTATTTTACCTATTCTATTATTGCCTCCACCTTCCTGATCCATTACAAACAAAAGCAACAACAAGGACTGCTGAAAATGGGATAAGGTTTCACATGGATATACTGTGATGACTCCCCCAGACACTTCCCCAGATACCTCTCCAGATGTCAATTCAGAGGAGGGTGAAGCAGTTCCAGGCATGTCTGGAGGGGAATTGGTCAATAGCTCCAAGCAGCTGTCTGATTTGGCTGAAGCACAGCCTGTATCAGGACAGCCCTGAGCTTCAGGTAGGGAAAGCATGCAGCTGCAGCCAGTTACTGTAGTAATGAGAAAGAGGAACTGCCTTCTGCACTGATCCAAGAGCACATAGGACAGAGAAAAGGCAGGAGCAGTGAAGGTCAGCCTGATTACTTATGAGGACACAGTCTTGCTCTTCTTGATGGGCTGCACCAGAAGCTGGCTATTTAGCACAGCAGACAGAGGCAATGCTGGGAACAATGTGTTCATTTCCTAGCCGTGTGTTTCCTAGTTGTTGTGATTCCTGCCTTGCTTTGGATTGCCACCTTGACTTGGATTGTGTCTTGTGAACTCTCTTGTATTGTGGATTTAATTTTGCCAGGTGGGTTATTCTTGTTTGGGAAACTTTCAAGTGCCTTGTAGACTCATTGGTCATTTCTCTGTGGAGTGGTGTTGGTCTGCTTTTGGCTGCATTTAATTGGGACAGTTCTGGGCTTTTGGTAAAGGGAATTGTTGGGGAATATTAACAAACCCACTAAACCACTGTTAATGTGTGCATGTGAGTGAGCGGGACAGCACATATACAGATGGAGTTTCTTTCTCTTTGAGGAAAGATCTGGAAAGATCCCATTTTTTTTCACACAGTGCAGCATAAAGCTGGAATTTGCTGCCAGCAGATGTGTTGGTGGTATCCAGTTTGGAAATTTTTCAAAAGAAACTGGATAGTTGTGTGCAGGATCAGATCCTCAGTGATCATTAGTCTCAGTGGCTGTTTGCAGCTCCTGAATCCTAGACAGCAGTCTTGAGATTTTGGTTGCTGATTGCAGGAGAAAGTGCCTATGTTTCTCCAAACCAGGACTGTGAGATTCCTAAATGCATCCAATTGATGACCTATTGGGAAGAATGCTGGATTGGTTGACTTAAGGCCTGATCCACATCAGCTGATGTTCTTGTGAAGATAGCAGTTAGAGCAGGCATGTCAAACTCGCGATGTCACGTGATGTCACGCAACGTATCGGGCCGGTTTTGCCATTGCCAGCAATGGGGTGGGCGTGGCTTCCACGTGATGCGACCGGCCCGTAGGCCGGCAGTTTGACACCCCTGAGTTAGAGAAAGGAAAACTCTTCATTCATGTAACAGCTGGTAAACTTCTTTATTATCCCAAAGTGAAGGCCTGGAACCAATCTGTTTGGGGGTAAATTGTGGTTGAACTCTAGGCTGAATTTCCTCATGGTAAACCCATGCTCTGTAAATAAAGGGTCTTTCCTTCCCTGGGTGGCTTCTATCAGAGTTTTTCTGCCATGTTTGGGTAATTAGAATCAATGGTCTAAAAGAACGTCCAATTCTATGGTTTCTAGGTAGTTTTTTGTTTCAGTCAGGATGATGAAATAAATGATTCACGTAAAATCCTCGGACACAAAGTTCACTTCAAAAGAGACTCCTGTTGAATAAACAAGCATTCGTATCTCCACTGTTCTAAAAGTTCCATTTGGGTTCTCCCCATCCAACAATTTGGCATCTTAGCTGCCCAAAAGAGCTGTTGCATTTGGAGAGCTGCTTCAAATACATTAGAAAGAATCTTAAATTAACCTGTATATTCCCCACTGTTACCACCTGCTATTTTATCCAATGATGTGATTTCTGGCTTCTCTAACTCTCTGGGTAACTTTAGGGTGTTTTTTTCTGAAAAAAAACAACTATATCCCATAGTTTATAGGTCTTACAAGAGAAAAACCTCCTAAATGTTTAAATAGAAAGAGGAATATTTTAAAAGGAAGTTCAAAAATGGAATCAAATGTGTGAATGCATCCTTTCTAAGTTTCAGTTGCAAGATTCAAAGTGTGGAGGAAATTTAAAAATAAAAATATATACTTTTAGTATTATCATGTAATCATATTTTATATTTTATAATTATCACTGTATAATCAATTGCTTGAGTAGATGCTTTGAGTATATAGGGAACATACAAGCCTCAGGTGGAGGAAGGGGAGAGAACAGGAGTTACCATGGGGCCCAGTGTGAGTCACCATCTAGGAATTGTTTTTAAGTACCTTCTGGTGCCTGGTACCCCTACTGGATCTAACAGGTGTAGAAGATGGGAGACATCTCTTCTCTAGAATTGATATAGGATAGTAGGGGAGGGATCTTATTAGTATAATGTAAGCAAACAGGGGCAGAGATAATGTATTATGTTTAGGCGCTTCTGATAGATTGTAACCTCCAAAGCCTAAGCCAATGGGGCCATGGGGGAGGGAATGGGGCGTCGCGATAGGATGTATAATAATATGTGATTTTGGAATTTGGGGTGTGGTTCAGTGCTTGGCTACATTGCATTTTGCCTTCCTGAATCCACCACGCTTTGCAAACCGTTATTTTTTTAGACTTTGTT
>NW_015389950.1:13104-15489 GCF_001527695.2 Protobothrops mucrosquamatus
TAAAAATAGAAATATAAACAGTGTTGTTAAAAGGCAGGCAATATTTCCCATGCATGGTTGGAAGACCTGAAAGATCCAGTTAGAGGACAGATTGTCATGGAAAAAGCCTACTTGAGTGGTTGCTAAAAGTTGACATCAATTTGATAGCACATACTCAAACCAATGCATTTTTCATACACTTCTGCCTAGGAAGATGGCTCCTGATGAGCTCATGTTTAAGTCAGCTTGACATTCCCCCCCCTCCACCTCCTCCTCCTTTTCCTTCTCTTTTACAATTCATGTTATTAAGATTGATATATAGCTATTAACTATGCCCAAGCTTACTTTGCTTTTCTAGGTCAGGTGTTTCTGCATGGCTGACCCCTCCCCCCAAAAAATAAAAATGGGGAATGAAGGGTGAGAAAAATAAATATCAAACAAATGAAAACAATGAAATAAATGGATTCAAGGAAAATAAAATTGTCACCAAAAGAGGTTCCTCTTCTACAACTGAAAAGTAACATGCTATTTTATTGCGATTTTTAAAACATGATTACAGAATCTTCTCAGAAAAATAGCACAATTCCCATTTTTTTCCTACCTGAGTTTATAAATTTGCTGCCTATAAAATAGCGCATGTTTCCATTTTTTAAAATGCAGGTCTGATTCTCTAATTAAATTCTCAACTTTCTCTCATCCAGACATATTTTATTTCCTTTTCTTTCAATTACTCCAAATATACTGTGTTTGTGTTTGTGCTTGTGTGTTTCCTCTTTTTTCTTTCTAATAGAGTTACATTTTTATTTTGGGTTAATTTCTTAAGATAAAGATAGTCTTGAGGGAGAACATTACTGCGGGTGACTTTATAGATCAATGGTGTAATTTTGGGGGCAGTAGAAAAACACTTTCCCATTCTTCACAGCATAGCCTACAGATTTGAGATGCCTTGGAGGGGAAAGAGACCTCCTGAAATAATTGTGCAAACATTGTGAAATAGATATTGAGCATGGTGAGCTGTGGAAGTCCAAATCCTGCTAATTAAATCCTCCCTTTCTATTCTATTCTATTCTATTCTATTCTATTCTATTCTATTCTATTCTATTCTATTCTAACATGAAAAGACAAGAAGGTCTCCTACTAAAGCTACCAACTTCTCTGTAGTAGTACATCAGTCCATGGTTGATAAAGGAGTGGCTGGTGTCAGGGTGGTGCTTTGTATCAGCCAGAGGTATTGGCAGGGTATGGTGAAAAAGTCCAGTGCCGTAATTAAAACTCTGCCTGGATTTTATGTGCAGCAGACATTAAATAATTTTTTTTAAAAAAAACCAACATGCAACATGCATAAAAACTAGTGAAGCTTCAGTACAGTTGCCATCTTGACTTTTTGGACCATGTCCTGCATATACTCCTGGTAAGACCAATTCAAGAAACAATAGTCTTGCCAAAGTCACTTTGCAGTGAAAAGCCAATTTCTTCTAACATGGATCTTAAATGAAATGCACCATGTAATATAACCGCATTTTAAACCATATAATGTAAAACCAAAGAACTACGCCTATGTGGTACTATGCAATTTTTGTATAAATATAATAGATTAAAAATGGTCAAACCACCATAACATAGAAGAGGTTGAGAAGAACCAAGTTCAATATAGTTTCATATGTTTGAAAATAAATAGCACTAGCACTTAGACTTATATACCACTTCAGTGCTTTAAAGCAGGGGGCCCCAACCCCTGGACTGATACTGGGCCACGGCATGCCAGCAATTGGGCCGCACAAACAAGCAAAGTCCCATCCATGGGATGCAGGCAGCATACAAAACCATGCACCCTCCAGTCCATGGAAAAACCTTTCTCCACGGAACCGGTCTCTGGTGCCCAAAAGGTTGGGGACTTCTGCTTTAAAGCACACTGTAAGTGGTTTACAGAATCAGCATATTGCCCCCAACAAAATGGGTCCTCATTTTACTGACCTCAGAAGAATAAAAGGTTGAGTCAACCATGTGCCAGTCAGGGTCAAACTCCTGGCAGTGGGCAAAGTCAGCCTACAATATTGCATTTTAACCACTGTACCACGACAGCTCTTAAAGAAATAAGGAACGTTGTTACACTATTATTATTATTATTATTCATCATATGCCATGTTCACATCATGGCATATAAATATAAAATATGAAATATAAAATCTAAAATATTATGAATATATATCACCTGGCGGGGAAGGCTGAGGAGTTTGCACAGTATCTGCATGACAAAGTCGCTCGGATCCGAGAGGGTTTGGACTCCGACTGGGTGGCCCCGGGGGAGGTGACAGGAGCAGGTCTTGAGACTGTTATTTGGGAGGAGTTTGACTCTGTGACTCCTGACGACGTGGACAGTGTCCTGGGGAGACTGAATGCAACCAC
>NW_015389950.1:16805-54729 GCF_001527695.2 Protobothrops mucrosquamatus
GGGTTTTAATTACTTTTAAATTGGACATATTTAAATATTTCGTTTTAATCAAATTTTAATTAAGTATATGTATATATGTTAGTATTTTATTCAATTGTCAGCCGCCCTGAGTCCGTAAGGAGAAGGGCGGGATATAAATGCAATTAATAAATAAATAAATAAATAAATAAATAAATAAATAAATAAATAAATAAATAAATAAATAAATAAATAAATAAATAAATAAATAAATAAATAAATAAATAAATAAATAAATAAATTAAAGATATAATTTTTGCTTCATTTGTTGTAGCAAAGTCTCCAGTATAGGCTATATTTTGGCACTCTGTCAGTATATGTTGGATACTTTATTTTTCAGCTCACAGTCACAATTCGGTGATGGTATTTTGCCCCACTTATAAAGGGTGTCAGCACATCTACCTTGCTCGAATTTGGTTCAGTGTTATCCATATCACATGGAGCTGGTGAAATCCAGGTGGTTTTTTTCAAGATGCAAGGGAGACTTTTGACACTGTGGCGGGCAATGTTTTGTCCAGTGCTGTTTCCACGTATTGCGTATGTCAAAATCATCTTTCTACAAGTATTTTAGCAGTAGAAATAGCTGGGTGTCTGGATCTCAACTTGCTTCACTCAAGGCAGGCTACATCTCTCAGTATTGGCAGTTAAGCATTTCAATTATTTTCAGGTATTTTTGGCATTTTTGTCTTACTTCTGGAGGTGATGTACAGGCTCAAAACAGGCAGCCAATATGTAGGAATAGTTCACATCGTCCCACCAACAATGCTCATTGAATCATGCAATTGTGCATCAATCTTATTTGTGTATGGGCTATTCAGTCATACTGGAGCATAACATTCTGCTGCTGAATAAACCAAGCTAAGTATAGATATTAGTAGCATGTCTGTTACAACTACTGCCATACAACTTGTGCAGGAAGTTATTTTTACTTCTCAATTTAGCAACAGTCTTTCTCTAGTATTCTTTGTACAAAAGTATCCTGTCCAGGGTAACCCCAAGATATTTAGGGTACTTATTGTGATTGAGTCAGTTTTCCTTGAAATGTACAATGTATGTTGTCACACTTTCACAGATGAAAGCATAATTTGAAGGATTTGAAGGACAGGCTTAGGACAAGAATAAGTGTTTACTGTACACTGCATAATGCAGGCTGAACATTCCCCTTAGTACAGTGGTTCTCAACATTTTTAATGCCGCGACCCCAACCGGTCGTAAGTCGAGGACTAAACTGGTCGTAAGTCGAGGACTAAACCAGTCGTAAGTCGAGGACTACCCAACCGGCCGTGGTTCCGCCCCCTGCGCCGGCCGAGGCGTAGCTGGCAAGTGGCAGAGATGGAGCAGGCCGACCACCAGCTGGCCCAGCCCAAGGGAGGTAAGGCACCCGCCAGAAAAGGGGAAAAAATGGCGGACAAAAAAAATGGCGGACAGCCTTGCTTGGCGACCTCCATGAAATGGTCAATCGACCCCAAATGGGGTCCCGACCCACAGGTTGAGAACCACTGCCTTAGTACATCTTCTTAAGCAGAATACCTGCAGAATAAACTGCAGTCAGACTTATTCACCCTGTTATCCTCTGCTTTTCTTTAACTTCCACAAAAGTCGACCAGGAGTTTTCTCCTGCCAAGACAATTTCTACTTGTCAGGGTCAGACTGCATTCAGAACACCACAAGCCACTTCTTGTTCCATAAAATTTACTTCTGGAATCCCCTGGAGCACCATGATCCAGCAGAAAATTGGGTCATTGTGATATTCCTGTTCTGTTAAGTTTTGCACAAACTTATCACCCATGATTTGGAAGAATCTGTAGATATGTAGATCATTTCAAAGATATACAGCAAAATGGAAGCAACCTCAGATGTCCCAAGTGATCTTTACTGGAAATAAAACATGGATAATGCTATTGTATGCCTCCCCTATATCTCATAACATTTTTCTTATGGATCAAATGATATTGCCTGGAACATCTTTGTGAGTTGGTGAGCTGGAATTTGGAGATTCCAGATAGTGGAGTTCCATGCTTACCTTCAGGACCACCACTGGAGTGTAACACTGAGAAATTTATCTTGGCCCCCATGGTGGGTCATTTGTGAGATCCTCAATTGGTCTTTCTCTTCTGCTGTTCATTATTTAGATGAAGCCATTACAGCCATAGATCTGGGCTTTAATGACATTGCATGTGGAGTTTGGGATCAGCTATATCTCTTCTTTCCATCACAGTCAGTTGAGGCTATGCCTGACAGTTGCTTGAAGATATAAAAAAACTGGAAGATTGTCCAAAGGCCAAAACTGAAGAAGTTTGGGGTTCCCCTTGGTGCAGTTTCTCATTAGTTTGGTGCACAAGCTATAACCCCTTTGGATTTGCTCACCTAGTTTAATCGGAATAGCTCAATTGGGCACTGTAGTATGTATCCACTATACATGGATCTCCCCTTGAAGAGTATGTGAAGCAGAAGGAGGACAACTAAATGGAACACATATTACCAATCCTGAATGCACTATATGGGTTTATGAAATATTTGGAGTTCATTTAAAGTTTTGATAGGAGTCTATGAAGCCTAGAATGGTGTAGGGCCTTAGTATCTTAAAGGGTGCCTCTCCTGATACTACCCAATTCATGTGTTAAATTAGCTAGGAAAGTCTATCAGCATCTGGAAAGTGGGTGAAAATGTCAAGATGGTGACCATGACCCTAGGATCAAAGCCTTACTTTTTTTTTTTAATAGGGTCACATAAAATGACACGTGTAAAAAGGTGTAGGGCTTTATTTATATGATTGTGGCCTTCATCTTGACCTTTTGTGACCCCACTCTCTGCTGACACTCCTGGGTAGATGGGGAAAGGGGAAGAAAGAGAGCAACAGAGTAGAAGTGGGCTACCACTTGTAAAGATAAAGGCACAGTCTCTCTTTCTACCAACACAAACACCAATATTTGTGTGTGCAGTGTTTCTTATCCATCTCTTTTGTGGCAGAAAGGACAGTGGTCATAAATGAGGAAAGATAGCACAGACTGACAATATTTACTGGCCAGGCTTTGGCATTTATAATGTGCAAATTTATTCTATATACTTGGAATATCCTTCAGTTATCCTCTTGTGAATTTTAGCGATCACTCACTGAAAACCTCATTTGGCTGAAATGTCACTTACCAGCATTGTTGCAGGCTTGAGAAATTTTAATAAACTTGCTCACCGTGAAATCTAATCAAGTGACGAAGAAAGCCATTTCCCAGTTAGTGCATTCATGAGAAAATAAGTATTGTTTCTTTCAGACTGCTATGTCTATTTTGTCCACTCTGGATGTTGAAATATTTTGGGAGGACATTTTTAAAATATTTGTATTTTATATTATGTATGGAATATATATCATATTCCAATTCTTCAGCATGTTAGAACAGCGTCACTTTTCTGAGTATCAAAAACATTGTGTCGGAAATTTTAGCACTTTTAATGAACAGGCACATTTAATACACTAATGACTGCAGCAATTCTACTGGCACAAAAGAAACACCATTTCCTTTTTTATAGTAATTTTATTAAAAACTAGCTGTACCTGGCCACGCGTTGCTGTGGCTCAGTCTCAATGCGCCATTGTGCATTCATCCCAAACAATAAGTTTGCATTTCTGCAATACTTTTCTCGTGCCGGATGCTTTGGAAATGTTGCACGTGGGAGTTTCAATGAATTGCATGTTCAATGGCAATTTCAAAGCGTCCAACAGATGGCGCTGTTTTTCAAAAAAGCATGTTTTTACCTGTCGCAGGTGTAACATCTATATAATAGTAGGTATATAAAAACACGTGCGTATTCGAATGCAACATTGTGTCAAAATTTCAAAGCAATCGGTGAAGAACTTTCGGAGATTTAAGATTTTGAACAAACGAACATTTACATTTTTATTTGTATAGATTAAAAATTGCAATTCGAAAGATACAAAATAATTCAGACTAAACGAAGAAAAGACTAAGAAGAAAAAAAATAGAAGGTACAGAAAGGGAAAAAGAAATAGAAAGAAAAATAAGAATATAGTATAGAAAAAGAAAAGTAATAATGTCCTAGAACTTGATTTCTTTTTACTTTTTCTTTGTCCCTTCTCGCAAAATTCTTCAAAGGTTTAACAGGCCTCTTTTGTAAATCCCATTATAGAAAAAATTATCCAGTGTATGTCCTGTGAAGCATCTTTTTCCATATCATTCTTATAGCCTGAGATCAGACTTAGTCTTGTCCAGTAGAATTTGTTCCTCTTCCATAAATTCCTTTAATACAGCCAATTTCTAGAGGCAAACACTCTTAAAATTAACTTCTGGGTCCATTGTTCAAAAATGTTCTTCAGTTTGTTTAATGTTAAAATATTTGCTCCAGTTCAACGTGTTTGGGAAAACCACATGTCCATCATCCAACAAAAATTTAAAAAAATAAAATGAAAATAAAAAATAAATAAATTTAAAAAACAAAAAACTCAAAGCACAGACTCTATGGATTACTAGGTTTTTTTTGCTGCCATCAGTTTTCTATATTTCTATGTTTAAGTGTTCTCTTTTACTTGTAATCTTTAGTTCCTTCTACTTATCTCCATGGTACAACCTTCAAAGTCCCCTATCATGTTGTGGGAGGACAGCACCCCACCCCCCCGAGAAAGAAATATTTTGGAGAATATTAAAAAGCAGAATATTATATTTCCTAAAAGAATACAGTAATAGAGAAAGAAAATCTTAAAGGCAGAAAACACCGCCCTGCCAAGTCTCTGTGCCCCAAGCAGAAACCAGATCTGTAGAAATGAACATGTGATAATCCTTTCAGAAAGACTGGAGAGCTGATGGGATTAGAAAGACAAAGATCCCTAGAATCAACAATCCCTCACCCAAAAAATCCAACACAGGACATAATCATCAGCCACAGCCCCAGGGAAGCAGGATATGACCTTTGGGACATAATAGGATTAACCAACCACCATTAGAATTCCAGAAAGGCACACTGAACCTCAGGTCAAAGTTCATGCCAGAGGAACAACTCCAAACACAAAAGCCCAAGAAGGTATAAAAACCTACCACTCCCAAGCTACATGTGTTCAGCTTTTCTGTCTGGCTCTGCTCTTCAATAAACTACAACCTTCTTTCTAAAGCAGTCTCCATTTTGTTTATTCCCAGCTTGGACTGAACCCTGATGAAGATTTTTCTTTCTGCAATGTTTTTTTTTAATGAAAGATCCTTGAATAATTATCAGTTAGATAAAGGATGCAGTATTCTTGCATACATCCAAGAAATGGGTGTCTCAGTTCTCATATGAAAGGTTTCCTTGTAACCCACAATTAAATCATCATACATCATATGTTCAAATATTTTTCTGCCTCAGAGCCTCAAGTCCCACTTCATTTACTCACTTTGACTGTAAACATCACTGTCAGTCCTGCTCAACAGGTAGCTCTGGGAAGCCAAAACTTAGTTCAACTAAAGGAAGTCCAGCATTGCATGGAAGAGGCCTTCCCTAAATATACAGGAAGTCCTCAATTTATGATGGTAATTGATATGCCCATTGTTGTGTACTTCCTTTGCGGGCGAGTAATGAAGACACATGGCGATGTTGAAGAAACGCTTTATTCTCTTCCACAACAACGAAGCAAAAGCAAAAGGCACGCAGGTCTTTTTATATGGCCAGAAGCCCGTACAGTGTCAACCAATAAAAACAGAGCGTTTCACGCCCTACGCATGCGTGCAAGGCCGGCGCCGCTCTGTCTAGTCCCGGGAAGCTTTTGGAATGCCCGGGACCAATGCAACGTCCCGAACCTGCTTTTGCAGGCTCAGGACACAACACCCATTATGGTCATAAATTGTGATGGTTGTAAAGCAGGTCACCCCATTGACCAACCCAATTTTACAACCTTTTTTTCAGCAATCAATAAGTGAACACCACAGTCAATAAGTGAACACCACAGTTGTTAAACGTTTTATTACAGGGGGTTTCGCGGAAAAAGTGGAAGTAAAAGCTGGTTTTCAGTAAAATTGCCATCATATGATCATGTGATGCTGCAAACAGCTGCAAACACAGGCTGTTTACTAAGCACCCAACAGGAAAATATGTGACTGGGAAGTGTAGTTGTCAGAACTTCAGAACTGGGTCAGTGGTGGGATTCAGCTGGTTCGCACCAGTTCAGCAGAACCGGTAGCTAATTTTTTGTTGCCCAGGCATCCACACAGAGAACCGGTTGTTCACATATTTGAATCCCACCACTGAACTGGGTCATAAAAACCTTTTTGAAGGGGTTTGTTGTAACTTCAAAAGATTGTAAGTCAAGGACTACCTGTATTGTTGAAAAACGGCATTTTGAAATGTTTCCTGTATATCTAAGCTTCATCATGGAAAAAAAATGCACATCTATTAAATAAGCAACTTTGACAACAGCCCNAGTTTATAGACCAAATCTTAAATCTTCCCATTCTCCCAGTTTGAGGCAATCAACAAAATGCACGTCTCATTTCCTTAATTAAGCCACTTATACTTGAACTTTACTTAAACTTGAACTTTGAAATTGTCTGTTTCCTAGGGGGTGTCTACTCTGTAATAGTAGAAGAAATGGAGCAATTAGAGATCACTAAAAAAAAAAAAATCCCGTGAGTCCCTTGGTCATGGTTTCAGAGATATTTCCTTACCAGATTCCTCAATGCCTTCAACAATGGCAGAGCTTCTTATGTCTTGATAAGTTCTTTGAAACCCAAGGAGATACTCAGAGATGTATCTACCTTGAAAAGCCCATGTTGAACTGTATAGTGCAGCCAAACATCATGCAAATTGACCATGCAAATTGTTTTCTGACACTTTGTACTATGTCATAAAATGCTTCATGATAATTTTATGTCATAAAACGTTTTATAAAGTTTGACAAATTTAAATTTCACAGGAGTCATGGATCTTAGATTTTTGGACACATTCTGTAAGTTAGCCCATTTAAGGTACCTTGGTTCAAAACATGTTGGCCTATGATGTGCCATTTTGCCAGTTAAAGGTTATGGGCATGAGAGTTTTAGTAGATTAATGTGCATCAAAACCCAGGGATGTTTAAAAATTGCTACTACTGGGGATTCACTGGAGGGGGGGGTGTCAAAAAAGTCAGAATGATAACCATGACATGTGTGATTGTTTTTGCTAAATGTCACAGGTATGATGCATATAAAAAGGAACAAGGTTTTGATTGCGTGAATCTAGAATTTTTTGATCCCTCCTTTATAAACAGCCCTGGTTGCAACTTCCTTACTCAATTCATCTTATAGGATTTAAGCCAGCATGACTGTGGTGGCAAGCATTGGTGGTTAACAAGATCTATAGCAGAACCTTCTCCTACAGAAAAGCAAATGAAGTCATATTTTCAGGCGCTGAACACAAAGTGAGAGAGAATTATAGTTCCCCTTTACTAATGTGGACTAAGGCTTGAAGATTCATGCTGTGAAAATTAGTAATAGGCTTTTAAGTGAAATTCTCACACATTCCTGAGAGCAAGTTGTAGTTTAAACTGTATAATTATCTAAATAGCTATTCTCACTTGCTGTCTACTATTAAAAAAAAAACCTATCCCTCCCCTTGGATCACATTCAATACAACTCACTAACTACTTTACAAAGGTCATTTCATTTACCATGTTAGCTATAATATTCAAGTACATTTAAGACTGTCCTCCGGGTGTTGTCAATATGACAGCCATTAATAAGGAAAATAGAACAAAAATAGATATACATAAGTCAATCAAAGGTTTGGCTAAGCATAAAAGAACCCTCAGATATATTGTGGGTCAAAGCGAATGGCAGTTAAAACAACAAAAAGCATAGCTGGCTTAATAACAAAGAAAAAGGAAATTGATAGCTAAATATTTCTTATGAAAGTATATGGTTGACTTTAGCGTCATGTGTTTGCTGGTATCTGTAAAATGTAACCATACAAGGAATGAAAAACAATGTTAAGACCTTGTGACATGGGTAATTGTGGTTTTGCCCATAAGATTTGAAGTGTCTTAATATCCTAGTATGAGCCAGCAATGCTACAGCTGCCAGAAAAGCCAATGCAGTTCCTAGGCTGCATCAACAGAGAGTCATCCCAAAGGTGCTTTTTCATGAGTCAACTGGACTTTCTTGTTGTTGTTGTTTTGAAGACATTTCACTTCTCATCCAAGAAGCTTCTTCAGAGCTGGCAGATGTTATAGAAACACAGGCAGTCCCTCAAGTAACTAGGCTGTAAGCATGAAGGGCTTATGGGTCATACCCACACCATGAATTATACCCAGAAGCAAACAGACTAGCTCTACAGCTCCTAAAGCAGAGGCTTCACATGGCATACTGAAGCAGTATCCATTGTATTATTGTGGCATCCTGGGCCAACTGAAGTTTCCCAGTGATCTTCCAGGGAAGCTCCACATACAGTCCAACATACAAAGTTGCAAAGTGACCAGGGCATTAGTGACTGTCTGAAGACCCCCTGGTGTAGGAAAGGGCACAACGCCCACTAGATGAAACTATGCAAAGACTTCTGGGACAGAACCTTAACAAGCTCACATGGCCAGCCTATGCCAAGAGACATAATTGAGTATCATCAGCATACTGATGATATTGAACCCCAAACTAGCAGCTGGTCTCACTAGTAGATGTTTACTAGGAGAAGGCAGAGATTAGTTTCTTGTGCCATCCACAAAGGAGGTGCCAAGGGAGCAATCTCTTTCTCCAACCAACATGATAGAAGCTGGCCATAGAGAAAGGAAGTCATGAAATGATGTCTCGTCTCCAGCTCTGGAGCTGATTTAGAAGGATACCATGACTGATGGTAACAAAAGGCAGTATAAGATCAAGGAACACAAGGATGGATGCTCCGCCTTCATTTCAATGCCAGATGAAGAGAGATCCCTTGTAGGAAAAAAAAAACCTGACCTCCTGCTTAAGACACTAGCTCAAACCCTACTAAATTGTAGCTTCTACAGAAATCATACTCTGACTTCTAAAATATGATTCTTCGTTTCATTCCATGGGCTTAGATATTTCTTCAATAAGAAGCTCATTCTTGAGTGGTTTACACTTCTCCTTGTAGGTATCACGTTAAAATGCCCAGTAAATAACACCTAACCATTCTACCATCAACAAGAGGATCCTCATCATCCATCAACAATATTGGTGGCAAGACCTCAGGAGCAATTGTCAACCCACCATGCTGTCCCCAAAGGTCCTCTGGAAAACATCTTCCAGAATGTCCTTAACTTTTTTATAACATTTATTTTTAGCAGTAGTTGCTGCTCTTAATGTTATTTCATTTTGCTCTCTCCCTGAACTACTGAAACATTTGAGCTCTTTTATTCCTCTATCAAGAAGCCATTTTTCATTCTGACAGGACTATCAATAAGCACATTTGGTGGGGCCTCAAGCTTTCCCGAAGAGCTTATGCACAGTGCCATCCATCTGACACCACAGGATTATGGATTGATGTGCCATTATAGAGAGGCCAGTGATGTCTTTACCAGGAGATCTTCTTGCTTTTTCATTTTAATAGGAATCAGACTTTCACTGCCCACCCTATCTGAACAGTTTCCAAGAAGATTTATTTTACAATATTTGCATCATTATTTCAAGAGATGTATCTTCCCATCTTCACAGACAAGACTGGTTTATAATAATTCTATTTGCTTCATCCCTATTACAAGTCACACAAAATATCAATACCACTCTACAATGCCTTGGTAAGGCCACACTTGGAATACTGCATCCAGTTTTGGTCACCACGATGTAAAAAAGATGTTGAGACTCTAGAAAGAGTAAGAGAAGAGCAACAAAGATTATTAGGGGGCTGGAGGCTAAAACATATAAGGAACGGTTGCTGGAATTGGGTATGTTTAGTTTAATGAAGAGAAGGACGAGGGGGGACATGTTAGCAGTGTTCCAATATCTCAGGGGCTGCCACAAAGAAGAGAGAGTCAAGCTATTTTCCAAAGCGCCTGAAGGCAGGACAAGAAGCAACGGATGGAAACTAATCAAGAAGAGAAGCAACCTAGAACTAAGGAGAAACTTCCTGACAGTTAGAACAATTAACCAGTGGAACAACCTGCCTCCAGAAGCGGTGAATTCTCCAACACTGGAAGTTTTTAAGAAGACACTGGACAGCCATTTGTCTAAAATGGTATAGGGTTTCCTGCCTGAGCAGGGAATTGGACTAGATGACCTCCAAGGTCCCTTCCAACTTTATTATTATTATTATTATTAAGTGATGGATTGGCCAAAGAATAAACTCTTGGAATCGCTTAGGAAAACAAATGTGTGAAAAGATTCATGTGTTTAAATACATCTACTCAGTGGGATTCAGCCAGTTCTCATCACTTCAGCAGAACCGGTAGCTAATTTTTTGTTGCCCAGACCCAGAATGGACTTTGGGAAGTGGCATCCACACAGAGAACCAGTTGTTCACATATTTGAATCCCACCACTGCATCTACTCAAGCCCAGTGCCCACGATTTCTAAATTTAGTTGCATAGGAATTATTTGTCACCATCTAGCCAACCATGTTTGGAAGAAGACAAGGACAAACCACCTCTGAATGACTGCTACGTAGCTAGATCAATGTGTCCATGTGGCATGAGAAGTTGAACTGAATTTGACATAGACTTTCCCTTTAGAAACCATGTACTGTACAGGTTTTAAATTCACTTTTTCATGCTGGATTTCACCTGAACAAACCTTGAAACACAATGGGTGGAACCAGAATCTTGCTCAGCACTTTTTTCTCAAAATGTAATGCAGACATGTCAAACACAAGGCCTGGGGGCTGGATGCGGCCTGCGAAGTGGTTTCATGTGGCCCGCGAAGCCATCCTGGAAACAGTGAGAGAACGGCCCCCGCTGCCTTGGCTCTGGTCCAGGCCGGCTGGGAGCCAGTGTACAATTTTGTGGTGGCCATCTATGCTGAAACGCATTCAGTCTTAGCTCCACAAGGCCATCTAGAAACAGCAAGGAACCAGCCCCTGCCGTATCGGCCCCACCCCCTGGGTGCATGCTGGGGAGGTGTCACCCTTTGTGAGGAATGAAGAAATGGACCATGCCTTGGCGCTTGCCCTGGTTCCACCCCCTTCTGCCAGAGACCCTCAGATCTGTCCCACTCCTGCCCAGGCCCCCACAGGCACCCTTGACACGAATGGTGTAGAGCTGGCCATGCCCACCCAGTAGGACACACCCACTCCATTCACACCCACTAAGTTCCTTGCTAAGTAGGCCACACCCACCTTGGCCACACCCACCCAACCCCCTGAGGGCAACCACAATGTTGATGCGGCTCTCAATGAAATTGAGTTTGACACCCCTGATCTAATGGGTAATCTTTTCTCTATATATTGAAATGTAATGTTCTTTGCATCTAGGAAGTCCACCACTATCTCAGCTCTTCACTCACATTTGAACTTCTGGCTTTGTGTTTTGTGAACTAAAAGTTATGTGTCTGAGTATTTGCAATTTGCTACTCAGTTTTATATATTATACAATGGGCACAATGGCTCAGCAGTTAAAGATGCTGAATTTGTCAGCAGTAAAGCTGACAGCCTAGGTTCGAAACCCCAGCGCCGCACCATGGAGTGAGCTCCCATTACTTGACCCAATTCCTGCAAACCCAGCAGTTTGAAAGCAAGCAAATGTAAGTAGATAAATAGATACCACTTCAGTGAAAAGGTAACAGAGTTCCTTATACCTCGGCATATACTGTAATCATGGTGGCCCCATGACTACAGAAGCATCTTTGGACAATGCTGGTTCCCTTGGCTAAGAAATTGAGATAAATACCGCTCCCTAGAATCGGACATGACTAGTCAGGGGAAACCTTCACCTTCACCTTTTTTATATATGATCATGTCAGGCTATAAAACCACCTTCCTCATTTATGTAATCCGTGGTGGTGTAATCAAATACAGTATATTCTCTGCAATCTGGGATCTCTGCCTGAAGAGCCATATGGTTCCTGCTGCACTTATGAAAACAGTGATTCTTGACTATTGATAATTGCCATTTAATACCCCATAGGTCATTTCTTGAATTAAAAAAAATATATAACATTTTTTAACTCCAGGTGTTTAGTGTTATTTGGAAGTTATGGATACTTCTCCATCCTTAAGATGATGTATGATCGGTATTTAATACTAGATAAGTTATCAAGAATGTATAAAGGTACTTCAAATGAATGTTGGAAATGCAAATGTAAAGAAGGGACTTCTTATCATTTATGGTGGGCATGTGATAAAGCAAAGAAATATTGGAAGAGGATTCGTATTCTAATACAGAAGATTCTTAAAATGAATGTAAAGATTAAAACCAGAAACTTTTCTTTTAGGTTTAATGGAAAAAGACTTGAGGGGAAAAAATTGGAACTTTGCTGTTATATATGTTGACGCCAACAAGATTACTTTATGCACAAAAATGGAAGGACACTTAGATTCCCACAATGGATGAATGGCTGCAAAAGTTGATGGAGTTAGCAGAGACGGTTAAATTGACTGCTTTGATGAAAGAAAAAAAAACACAAGTACTTTTGTTTCTACCTGGAAACCGCTTCTGGACTTTGCGTTTGAGGTAGAAAAAAATAATGAAACTTTGGTTTGGGCTTTTACTGATTAGATAGATTTGTTTTTATAGCAATGGCAAGTTCATACTATTAAGTAAAAGTAAAAAAGTTGAGGTTTGATGTTGCTATCTTATTCTACTACATCAAAGGAGGTGGGAAGTCAATGCCTTTCTTTCTCCTTCTCTTCTTTTCTACACTTTTCCCTTCCCTTTTCCCTCCCCTATTTTTCCTATTATTTGTTTTCGTATTTTTGTATGTTATATTGTAAACTAATAAAAAGGACAAATAAAAATAAAAAAAAGATACTTCCCAGTCTTATGGAACTGGTATTCTTCAACCAGAGCTCATGAGTATCCAAAACATCTGAAGGCCAACTTCACAGTACCTCTCCTTATTCAAGGCTATAATAATAATAATAATAATAATAATAATAATAATAATAATAATAATAATAATAATAATAATAATAATAATAATAATAATAATAATAATAATAATAAAGTTGGAAGGGATCTTGGAGGTTATCTAGTCCAACCCCCTGCTCAGGCAGATAACCCTATACCATTTTGAACAAATGGCTGTCCAGTCTCTTCTTAAAAACCTCCAGTGTTGGAGCATTCACCGCTTCTGGAGGCAGGTTGTTCCACTGGTGAATTGTTCTAACTGTCAGGAAGTTTCTCCTTAGTTCTAGGTTGCTTCTCTCCTTGATTAGTTTCCACCCGTTGCTCCTTGTCCTGCCTCCAGGCGCTTTGGAAAATAGCTTGACTCCCACTTCTTTGTGGCAGCCCCTGAGATATTGGTACACTGCTATCATGTCCCCCTTTGTCCTTCTCTTCATTAAAAATGGTTACACAAAATGCAGTGGTGCTTAGGGGAAAGACTGTTACCGTTGCATCTCAGCTGTGACAAGAAGAATCAACCCATTCCCCCTCTAGTCTTTTTTTTTCTAACATGACCCAACTAGAAAAATCTGGTAACCTCACAAATAGAGGATGAAGATTGTGGCCATTCCATTTGTCCTGAGTCTTTTCCATGAAAAGGTCTACTACCCTTGTATGTGGAGGCTTGTTTTAGATATAGCAATTGATTGGCACATGAATTTGTCTTATCCTGTAAGAGTGCCTGAGGTTGTGAGAAATTATGGCTACATGAAGTGGCCTTACGTTAAATTTGTACTGGACAAAATTTGTTGTTGAGTTGTAGCATTAGGTGAGTCCACACACTCTCTCAAGGGACCATCTCTGTTATGTATTTCAGTTACCACTCTAACCAACCGAGCAAGCAGAGAAACAGACACTATACTTGATTGTAATCTGCCATAGAGGGTAACCAAAGAACTGTTAACAGCTTTAGATAAGAGCTTATAAAACAACAAAGCCCATTAATCAAACCTATGGCTGGTATTTTCTTATTACTCTGCTTATTAACAAAGTCACTGTTTCCACCAGTTATCTATATATTTACATGTATCAGTTACATCTTCCAACCAAGTCTTAATTTGTATTGCTGAACTGCCTGCTTTGAAAAACATCCTAGAGTACTCGAAGTGGACCTGTTTAGTCACCAGCTAAGATAAAAGACATTTTATAGAAGTGAATAGTTAACAGTACTTCTGAAGATTTTCTAGATGAAATAACAAGCTGAACATAGGCATCAGATAAGCATTTAATCATATCAGAAACTAATTAAAAACTCTGATTCCCCCGTATGGACTTAGGCCCTAATCAAGATATTGTCAAATGTATTTCCTTCAGAGCTGCTAAGTGTTGCTCAAGGGTATGTCACAAATATTCAGCACAAGGAGGCTAGTGTTCCAGTCCAACACAATTATCACATTCATCTGTAGACATTGTAGTACAAGAATCTGTTCATGAAGCTTATGACATTTAATAGAATGTGTTAATCTGAAAAGGTGCCACCAGACTACTGCTGACATTAATTGCAGTATAATAAAGAAAATGCAAAACAATACCAGAATTCTTCTTTAAAAGAAACTAGAATTTCTACATTCTTCCTTTTCTCACTATTTTTTTTTTATTTTTTTTTGCTAGAACAAAGTTTCCAAGCTGTGGTTCATAGACCGCTCATGGCCCATCATGAAAGATACCGCTATCGGGTTCTTGATGATGAAAAACCATAAAAATCTCCTTCATAGTGAGTAGTTTCTGCTATCTGCTGTCATGATCCTTAGTAGTGGTGGTAGAAGAGATGGCAACATCAACAACAAAAGTTTTATAAGACATGTAAGAGAGATTTTTGGCTGAAAGCGTGGGATTTTTGGTCGAAATAATGAAATCTCAATTGAAATTTTATAATTTTTATCTATTTGATTTTGATTTTGATCTATTTGGTTTTGATTCTGTAATCCTGTGGATAACCCAGGAAAATCGTGTATATCCCAGAGCATCATAGCAAACGACGGATGATCTGTGGTTATCAAAAACTTGTGATGATGAGACTTGTCAACATAAAGAAAAATACTGGAAACCACTAATCTAAGACAAATCCCATGAATTTAGAGGAGTCTTTTTAGCTGGAATCTAGGATAATTATAAAAGTATCCTAGGAACCCTGGTGGCACAGTGGTTAGAATGCAGTATTACAGGCTAATTCTGCCCACAGCCTGGTGTTTGATCCTGATAGGGCTCAAGGTTGACTTAGCCTTCCATCTTTCTGAAGTCAGTAAAATGAGAACCCAGATTGTTGGGGGCAATACGCAAATAATGCCGACATTGTAAACTGCTCAGAGAGTGCTGTAAGGTGCTATGAGCGATGTATAAGTTCAAATACTACTATTATTGCTATTACTACCCCCAGAGATTTTTGACTAGGACTCTTGGGAGACTCAAGAACAAGAGAAACAACTTGGTGAGTACCTGCTTAGAAAAAGCATTATATCTTCCAGTAGACTGGTTAAGTTTATGTCTGTTCATATGTACCCATGGCAAAGGGTACATGGCAAAGGGATTAAATCAGTCTAATAACACGATTGATTTAATGAGATGGAGGTCATTATTGAAGGATGATGAGAGGTCCTGAATGTGAAGCACATCATTATTTAGTAGTGTAAAGAGTGGATTGTGGATCAGTAATGAAAGGATGATAAATGAATGTGGACTGAGTACAAAAGTGAGGACGAAAGCAAAGGCTGAGATTGTTTGGATATGAATGAAGAATGAATAAGGATCAAATCCAGAAGAAGATTCATTAGAGGAAGAATGAATAGGCCAAGAAAAAAAAGACATAGAAAGCTGCAATGTGATGGAGTGCACAAAAATAATTTAAGGTGATGTATGAAACTGAGTATTTGTGTGATGGAAGAAAGGATGGTTTTCAAAGAAAGAAAAGACAGAGAGATTGAGTGAAAAGTGTTGGTCTGCCATTAGTTTCAGTTGTATTTCCTTTCCTCGTTCTTGTCTCATATCTTTGTCTATTTATGCTCACTACACCTTATCCCTTTATACTCTGCATAACATTGATGATCCTGTGTATTACCAAGGCAAGGAAACCTTCAGGCAATATATCACTCAATGGGCAAATGTGTTAATTAAAAGTAACATGACTCGCTTGCTTTTTTGCTTGAAGAAAAAAGTGGCAAAACTGCTTATATTGCCCAAGAACTTTCCTCTTCACATCATTCAGAAAACATTCTGCTGTGCAGTTACCTATCATTGGAAGAGAGATGGTTTAATCTCATCATCCAAGTGGGAACTTCATTAGTTTGTGTTGAGGGCTGCTCCTGTTCCAAAACACATCCTTGTGGAACCTCAGGAGTGGATAGGATTTTATAGGTTGGTCATACATCGTATATGTGACCCAAACTATGCTTGTTACTTAAGAGTCATTATTTATGACAACTCATCTAATACATGCAGATTTGGTGATAGCTAATCATTGTTTGTGAGAGAGGTCTAGGCAGGGATTCAGACTGAGGATGGATGGATGGATGGATGGATGGATGATGTGCCATAATCAAGTCAAAGGATAGTCTTGTCTTTTATTGACCACATAGATAAATATTCTCCAGGAGGATCAGACCTCGGCCTGGTCCTTCAGGTCTTCCAAGTTTACCCAACATTGCTGAAAATGAATCCATCTACCTTATTGCTGGTCATCCCCTTCTTTCTCTTTCCATCTTTACCACCATTAAAGACTTCTCCAGAAAGTTAGGTCTTTATAATGTTTGCAAAATAGAACAATTAGACTAATTTTCAAGCTACCTTTCAAATCTGCGGTATACACTAGGTGCAATACAATGTCTTGCAGATAGTTCCCAGCACACTACCCTCCAAGATTATGCTAACATTATATATGTATGTGTATATGCAAATGTATTAAAGATCAAAGTCTTCACATACTTTTTCTTCAATGTAAATATTTGTACAAATTGCACCAAACTGTATATATTGAGGAACGTTGTGCATAAAACAAATGCAGATTTCACTGCATTTTTTTTAAATTTTGCAGAATGATTCAATCTTTTTACAGAGATGCTAATACAGATATCAAAATAACTAGACAATGATTTTGTACATAATTCAATCAGGAGTAAATATGACTGTACTTCAAAGGAATTGTTTGCAAACTGCATAACATCAAGAGTAAGTTATAGTAGTGCCAGGTGTTGACAAAGTTGGATATTTATTCACCAATTAAAAGTTTATGCACAGAGTATTGTGGCTAAGCTGTAAATTAATATTAAAAAAAATCTGAGTTGCATAATTGGTCCTTTTTCACTTGAATTTACTAGGAATGCCAAGAACTGTAAATTTACCAGTATAGAAAAAAACCCATCTGGCTTTAATATTAAAAATAGATCTTTTTGCAAACCCATCCTCTATTGATATGTCCTAACATTTTGGCACACTTTATTGTAAAAGTCTGTACACAATCCCTTCACACTGCCTACAGGCTTTGCCTCGGTGGCTTGATTGTTCTTCCCCAAGTCTCAGAATAAATCCACAGAGCCTCCTACTTGCCAGCTTTTTAATTTTTACCCTCTTTGAAGATGGAATGAAGGCTGTCTTGTTGCACATTTTGTCTTGGAAGGTCTTAGAAGAAAGATAAAAATAAATTGTCTGAAAGCTTAAGTGTCCTTGGGATATAGTAGAAAAAGTCAAGATGGTAGCCATGATAGTGCGTCACATATAAAAAAGAAGCAGAGCTTTCATTCTAACATGATCATTACAAATTGCCCAGAAGATATTATTCAGCAGAGTTTTGCAAATAATCTCTAAAAAAAAATTAAGTATTATTGGGTTGGTGGCCGCAAACATGCAACCAAAATTCATGCAAAAGGGGAGAGACTTTGATTAGATGATTGACTGCTTTGATTCCCTGGACTTCATGCCTTCTTTCATTAGTACATTTTCTCCTGGGATTCATCCTTAGATACAAAATGAAGTCAGCGGGCAAATAATAGCATATGAATCCTCTCAGGAATTCTCTTCTGTAGAAATCCCTGGATCTGTTTCTCTCTGCCAATTCTCCTTTGCTTTTTTTTTTATACTCAGAAGCCTCAATTTATTTTAATCATTCTGCTTGAAACCTGAAAAAAGAAAGAGGCTCAAAGTGGGTACTGGGCTCCCCGCCCATCCCTTTGGCACGCTTAATTCCAACTGAATGAGCTGAGCTGTTGAAAATATTCCTGAGTAGCGGACTGAAAAGGGGAGCACCTGTGGGCGCAAATCTCTAAAAAGTGACATTTTGCTCTTTTTAGCTGCCAGGCAGTCAAACCCAAAATGGCTTTTCATTTCAGAAGCCGCTTGCAGTTTGTGCAAAAGCTCTTCGCAGAAACTTTGTGTGGGCATCGGGAGACATTTGGATGCCAAGATAAGTAGCACAAACTGGCACCAACATTGATCAGCTACACAACAGGATGTTTCAGCTGGCTCTGGGATTCAGCGGCCATGTGCTGAAAGGCTGGCAGACTTTCTCCTGAGCAATAGTTATAAGGAAAGATTTTGACCAAGGTGGAATTTTGAAAGTTTAGCTGAAGCTTGGAAATATGTGTTCATTGTGAGCAACAAGATTTAACAGATTAATGGGATAACAGAGTTGGAAGGGATCTTGGAGGTCTTCTAATCCAACCTTCTGCTCAGGCAGGACTTCTTAGTTCTTGGATTAATCTGTTTCCTGTTTTTTATTAAGAGGAGAGGAGAGGAGAGAAAGAGAGAAAGAGAGAGAGAGAGAGAGAGGGAGGGAGGGAGGGAGGGAGGGAGGGAAGGAAGGAAAGAAAGAAAGAAAGAAAGAAAGAAAGAAAGAAAGAAAGAAAGAAAGAAAGAAAGAAAGAAAGAAAGAGAAAGAAAGAAGTTTCCAATCTTCTTTGCAGCAATTATAAATATTCAGCAGTTTATATTTTATCCTCTCACCCTAAGGTTATGTAACAGCTCTTTTCTTTCCATATTCTGTCCTTTCACCAAAGCCATAAATCATAAGTTCATTTTTTTCTATTTTCAGCAAAAGGCCATTAAGGGTTTCTATTCACTGACAAATGTATAGGCAATCCTTGACTTATGACTGTAATAGAGCCTGCCCATCACAGTCATAAATTTTACAACCCTTTTTGCAGCAATCATCAAGTAAATCATTGTAGTCATTTGGTTTTGACTAAAACTGGAACTGAGTGTCACTTTTCAGCAAAACTGTGGTAAAATGTGGCCATGTGACTGTGGGATGCTGCAAATGTGTCCATAAAGAGGGAGTCAAGCTATTCTCCAAAGCGCCTGAGGACAGGACAAGAAGCAACGGATGGAAACTAATCAAGGAGAGAAGCAACTTAGAACTAAGGAGAAACTTCCTGACAGTGAGAACAATTAACCAGTGGAACAACCTGCCTCCAGAAGCGGTGAATGCTCCAACACTGGAAGTATTTAAGAAGAGACTGGACAGCCATTTGTCTGAAATGGAGTAGGGTTTCCTGCCTGAGCAGGGGGTTGGACTCGATGACCTCCAAGGTCCCTTCCAACTTTATTGTTGTTGTTGTTGTTGTTGTTGTTGTTGTTGTTGTTGTTATATAAATGTGGTCATGTTGCTAAGCACCCAAAGTTTGATCACATGATTGCAAGGTGGGGTGGGGGCTACCGACTGTTGGAATTTTGAACCTGGGTTGTAAATAGCCCCAAGATGGGTTCATCATAACTTTGTGACCGGCCATTAGTTGAGGACTACCTGCACCCCCAAGACCCTCTCAGAATATGAAAACCAGGGCTTTTTTCTCATAGAACGACCAGAACAGAGTTCCGGCACCTTTTTTGGATGGAACCTTGTAGGGTAGGCAAGGCAGGTTGTATGATATGTGTGAGTTCTGGCACCTTTTTTTTTTTTTTTTTTTTTAGAAAAAAAGCACTGATGAAAACTATTTCTTTTCCTCTGAAAATACAATATGCCTGTTTGTGTAGGGAAAGGAGTGAGAAAGCCTGGGGGCTGAGTCAAAAGAAGAATCAGCCTAGAGACTTTATATAGCCACAAGCAAACTGAGTTCAACCCCTTTTCAATTTCATTGGCCCTTAACTAACACCAAGATTGTGCTTATCATTAGTTAAGTAGATTCCCCATGCATAGGCATGGTCAGTAATCAATCAGTTTAATTGGGAATTCATGTGTGGTCCTGATTTTTCATGTTTGACGAAACTGGCCAGGAGAAAGTCAACAAGAAATAACCATTTGCTAGAAGCAATACTGGAAAAATATATATACAGATTCACTTTCTCTTAGTTGTGACCGGCACCATCCTTTGAAGATAACCATTTCAGAATACGCACCTTGGTCCACCTGGCAGCCATTTTGTGAATGTCCCTGTGACATGCTTCCCAAATCCCCAAGGACCTGACTTGTCCCAAAGGGTTGCTAAGCCTTGGCTAATCAACATGTGTGACATCAGCTTTTACATATCATATTCTCTTAGTTTAAAGAAGGAGAAAATATTGGCTTCCAGTCAAAGAGAGAGGAAACTTATTCATTAACTATTATGTCTGCATATAATGTTTTGTAGTTCAGTAGTTAGGAGATCAGCAAGGAGAACCAACTAAGGAGAGAAACCTTACGCTTTGCTATTCTAAAATTAAATGAAAATATAGCTGAAGATATACCTTCTTTATAATTTGGAGCCCTTAAGCTTTGTTTAATAGTGGCTCCTGCAGACGTATCCCACCCACTTCAATCAAGGTAATCACAGAATGCGTTCAAAAAGTCAAGATGGCAGACACAATGGTGTAGTCCAGGGGTAGGCAATCTTGGCTCTTTTATGACTCGTGGACTTCAACTCCCAGAATTCCTGAGCCAGCATGGCTCAGCTTGGAAACCTGTCCCTTTCCCCTCAGCGTGGCTGGCTCAGGAATTCTGGGAGTTGAAGTCCATGAGTCATAAAAGAGCCAAGGTTGCCTACCCCTGGTGTAGTCAAAGCTCTACCTGGACAACTCACAAGAAAAACCAGCGAAGCTTTGATCATACATCATGGTCACCACCTTGACCTTTTTTTTTTTTTTACTGTTCACTGCAGACCCCTCTCTGAGATCATCATGACTTCCTAAGCAAAATATGAGGATTTCCTTTTGCTTCCTCTTTGTCTATCATTCTGTTATTATTGTTTTGTCTAAGACAGTGGTTCTCAACCTTTTTAATGCCGCGACCCCCAACCGGTCGTAAGTCGAGGACTAAACCGGTCGTAAGTTGAGGACTAAACCAGTCGTAAGTCAAGGACTAAACCGGTCGTAAGTCGAGGATTAAACCAGTCGTACGTCGAGGACTACCCAACCGGTCGTAAGTCGAGGACTTTCCCTGCCCGGGAGCGCCGCACATGCGTGGTTCCGCCCCCTGCGCCGGCCGAGGCGTAGCTGGCAAGCGGCAGAGACGGAGCAGGCCGACCACCAGCTGGCCCAGCTCAAGGGAGGTAAGGCACCCGCCGGAAAAGGGGGAAAAATGGCAGACAGCCTTGCTTGGCGACCCCCGTGAAATGGTCGATCGACCCCAAATGGGGTCACGACCCATAGGTTGAGAACCGCTGGTCTAAGAGATTGCTCACCGGGATCCCTTCCTTCTGCTTTTCTTCTTTGGCGTGGAACACACATTCTTGCACTTTTCTCCTGCTAGAATATTGCCAGCTAGGAGCTGGCTTTGCCTGTACTTGGAAATAATTTCTCTAATTAATTCTCCTTTTTGCTAGAGCTATAAAACCTGCTCAGATCCCTGCACTTCAGAAGGTTTCAGTCTCCAGAGCTTCTCCCAGATGGTCATGAGGGCTTGTCTTGAAGAATGCCATTTCTCCTGGGAAGCTCGATCCTGAAATATGGAGCATCTCTCCACAGCGGAGTGGTGCTTCTCAGTGCTCAGAGGCTGTAACTCTGTGACTGCAGCTGCAAAGTCCAACCATGTTGCACAGAGGAGTAAGCTTCAGCATCACTCCCTGACCTCTTCATTCCCATCCATGGGCATCTGCAGGCAGGCAAGTGATACACCTCCACCATGACATCATCACACAGCTGATACAAAAGATGTGCACAATGACATTCTACACATATCTGTTCTTTTGAAAGCCTTCAATCACATGCCCTGATTTATTTTTCAAGGAAGGACCCAGGGGAGATAGAACATAGAATAATAGGATTGGAAGGGACCTTAGAGGTCTTCTAGACCAACCCCCTGCCCATGGCAGGAGATCCTATACCATTCCAGACAAATGGCTCTCCAGTCTCCTCTTGAAAACCTCCAATGATGGAGCACCCACAACCCCAGGAGGCGAACTGTTCCATGAAATAATTGTTCTCACTGTCAGGAAATTTCTTCTTAGTTCTAGGTTAGATCTCTCTTTAATGATCTTCTGTTCAGTCCAATTCAATCCAATTCTGATCAGTCATATAAGGGAATTTAGGCGTAAGCAAAAATTATGAAAATAGGATGCATGCTGAACTAATGAGATGATGGTTCTAAGAATAATATAAGCTGAAAAAAATGTTATACATAGACATGATTATTTGTATAAATATAAAAAATGCCCATATCTAATCATTTATATATTGAAAATATTAACAATTACATTTTGGTTAAGGTTGAAGAAGGAGAATATAAATGGGAGAAGGGAAGATCAAAGAAATATATCATTACTTAATATATTAATTATGGAATTGTCAAATTTAATCATTATTGATTGTTAATTAATTATTGTCCTTTTTTTTCTTGTTAAAATATAAACCAACACGCTGTACACCAGGCACTGGAGATTGTTATAGTTAAAAACCAATAAAATATTTATATATAAAAAAATGATCTTCCACCCATGACTTCTTCTCCTGCCTTCAGGTGCTTTGGAGAAGAACTGACTCCCTCTTCTTTTTGACAGCCCCTCAAGTATGGACGACTGCTGTCATATCACCCCTAGTCCTTCTCTTCATTAGCCTCAGCATACCAATTTTCCTCAATCGATCACCGTGTGGTTTCGCTTCCAGAGCCTTTATCCTCTTTGTTGCTCTTCTCTGCACTCTTTCTAGGGCAGTGGTGGCGAACCTATGGCACGGGGGCCAGAGGCAGCACTTGGAGCCCTCTTTGTGGGCACACGTGCCGTTGCCCCAGCCTTGCCTCCCCCCGCAACCCCCTTCTCTCCAGCACTCCCCCTGAAGGAGAGTCGTTCTCAAGCGTGGCCCACATGGAGCAACACAACCAGGGACATGGCAGCCAAGCAGCGTAGACAAGACTCTGGCCTCACACCCCATCATGCAGTTGATGCTGCAGGATGTGGGCAGAGGGTGTGGCCCACATAGTGCTGCTGGACTGCCTGGGCGATCTGCAGCGGGCCCTGGAAGCAGTGAGTGGTCCTGTGGGCAGGTGGGGCAGGAAATAGGGGGGCAGAGCAGGGGCGGGGCAGGGGAGCAGGGGCAGGGCCAGTTTTTGAGCACTCAGTCTCTAAAAGGTTCGCCATTACTGTTCTAGGGCAGTGGTGGCGAACCTATGGCACGGGTGCCAGAGGCGGCACTCAGAGCCCTCTGTGTGGGCACGCATGCCGTTGCCTGAGTCCTAGGCCTTCAGCTGGGTTTTATAAAACCTTTTTGCTTTAGGCCTCCGCCGCCGTGTACAAAAAAAAAGGTTCAATCAATCAGTCAATTTCAACTTCTCGCGGAAAAGAAAAAGATCGTGCAAAGTTGGAATTGATTGATTGAACTTTTTAGTCCCACCCAGTCTGCCATTACCACCGCAGCCACGCCCACCCAATGGGCCACACCCCGCCAATGGGCCACACCTACTCGGCACCCGACGATGCATAAGTGGGTTTTGGGTTGCAGTTTGGGCACTCGGTCTCTAAAAGTTTTGCCATCACTGTTCTAGGGTATTACAGGGATAGGCAACCTTGGCTCTTTTATGACTCGTGGACTTCAACTCCCATAATTCCTGAGCCAGCTTGGCTGGCTCAGGAATTCTGGAGTTGAAGTCCACGAGTCATAAAAGAGCCAAGGTTGCCTACCCCTGGTATAGGATGTGACACTGTTAGAAATTATTTGCTTGCTTTAGACTAAATGCATTAGATGAACCAAGCTATATAACCTGTAAATGCTAGTGTGGATATTGTATACTGCAATAGGTTCCCCCCAAAAAGGTTGTTTTCAGTCTAGCAGACAAAAAAATAGCCCACTGAGGGATGTAAAGTTTTAGAACACCACTGAGGATCTCTTTTGCTCTAGGCCATTCTTTGCCAAACATTTATATGTATTGATCTTTGTCTCCAGCAGAGAAGTTGAATGCAGACCTTCCTTTCTGTTCATTGAAGACGTCCAAGTGATTCCCCCCTGCTGCCTTAGGCATTTATTCATGGTGTAGTAAGCCTGACATGAATAACTCTGGGGGGAAGCAAAGATCTTGCCCCTGAGGAGTTTGCAGATGTGGTTGGGCCATTTTCTTGGGAATAGTGGTTTGTCACTGCATTCTTCCTAATCCCTGTGTAAGTCTCTTAAACATCCCGGGAGCAGATTCTAGCATCTCTGCTTCTGTTCCATTTCACAAAACCCTGCAGTTGCATTCTTACACACAAAGGAGTTCTGCGTGGTAAACAGTATTTTTCAAATGCAAAGCTCATGAACAAATATGCTTAAAGTGCTCTCTCTTCATGCTTAAACTCTCTCCGATCTGTTAAGGGCAACACCATTTATTTACTTATTTGCTTATTTCTTGACATGCATATATATCATCTCTCCCCCAGAAGCAAAAGGCAGCTTACATGGGAGTATCTCGTAATTTTCTCCCAGCAAGAATCCCGTGAGGGAGGTTGGATCTACTGAGTGAATTGCCCAAAGCCACTCAATGAGCTTTAGCGACCTGAAACTGGATTTCCCCAGTCCTGGTGAACTCTATAACCATTACACTACACTGCCTCTGTGAGTGCTGAGTGATACAGAAAAGGAGAGGAAGTTGCAATGAAATATGTTTTGCCTTCTTTCAGGTTGAGACAGGGTGTTCTCTAGAAGAATTGAAATAGAGCTGGAAGGGACCTTGGAGGTCTTCTAGTCCAACCTCCTGCTCAAGCAAGAGACCGGGACCCTATAACATTTCAGCAGGTGAGTGTCCAATCTTTTCTTAAAAACCGTCACCTACAACTTCTGAAGGCAACTTCTGTTCCACTGATTAAGTGTTCTCACTGTTAGGAAGTTTCTCCTTCATTCCAGGTTGCTTCTTTCCTCAATTGGAATAGAATAATGCAAGATGATACAAATGCAAAGAGTTTCACTCCTGTCACATGACACTTGCACATGTGTGATAGAATTCGGTAACCATTTGGAACCTGCACACTTTCATCAGAATAAGACCTGAGATGCCCACATGAAGGGGACGTCAACAAAGTTGAGATGGAGTCCACAATCATACAATTGAAGCCTCGTTGTTTATGTGCATCACAACACATATAAAAAAGTCTGGGGCTTTGATCACATCATAGTGATCACTATCATTACTTGTTTTACCCCCCTCCCTGCAGAGAACCCTAGATTCAGGCAAAGTCAAGGTGAATCGGGCATCTAGTGGCTTCATAGAAGTGGCCTTGCAGTTTTCTGGGCAACCACCCAGAAGTAGCTTACCTCTTCTGGGATGCATTTTCAACCTTCCAGTCTGCAGGCTTGGGACTCCCTCAATTCCTCTCCCCACCCCACCCCAGTTTTAACTAGGTCCAACCAGCTTAGCTTTGGCTATCAGCAAAGTCATCTCCTGTTCTAGGCAATGTAGCTGAGATGAAAGTAAAAGTCTCATTGAATGGAGCTGAGCTCTTGGTATCTCCACAACACAACCATGAAGCTTTCTTGCCAACAGTCTGGGGGACATTGCTTCTTCCAGTATAGGCTTTTGACTTTCCAGTCTAGCCTATCACTATGAAATAACAGATGGTTCCCCATTCAAATATTAACTGGGGGTGACCCCGTTTATTTGTCTAGATTCATGCTTACATCAGTGATTCTTAAACTAGAGCAGTGTTTCTCAATTTTGCCAACTTTAAGATGTGTGGACTTCACCTCCTGCAATTCCCCCAGCCAGCATGACCTGGGGATTCTGAGAGTTGAAGTCTATGCATCTTAAGGTTTCTAAGGTTAACAAATTCTGGTCTAGATCAAAGAAATCATTGTTTAGCATACATGAACCATATCCGTCAAAAGTGGCTTTCTTAACAATTCTGGATGTTTAACCTCGGTCTGATTCCTTGTAGTTTTCTCTTCTTTGACATTGTATTGATGACACAATAGAACAGTGATGGTGAACCTTTTAGAGACCGAGTACCCAAAAACCTCTCTGCCCCCTCCCGCTCCCGTCTCTGCCCCAGCTCTGCCCCCTGCCCGTCCCCCCTGCCCCACCCCATCACCACTGCTCCACCCACCCACAGGGCTACCCACTGCCTCCACGGACCACCGCAGATTGCCCAGGCAGCCCAGCAGCATCATGATGGCCACACCCTCTGCCCGCACCCTGCAGCAGCATCTGCACACGACAGGGCGCGAGGGCGGAGTCTTATCCCTGCTGCCCGGCTGCTATGTTCTTGGCTGCACTGCTCCACATGGGCCGCACCTGGGGGTGACTCTCCTCCGGGGGGGGCTGCTGGTGAGGAGGGGGCCACAGGGGGAGGCGGGGCTGTGGCGACAGTGCGCATGCCCACAGAGAGGGCTCCGAGTGCTGCCTCTGGCACGCATGCCATAGGTTCACCACCACTGCAATAGAACATTCATGTATTGATTTATTTGAGGAATGGATAAAACAGATAAAAACATCAGAACCATTACAAACCATTACATTGGGATAGTTTTTTTTTAAAAAATGTGAAATATAGCATAATACTGGAAAGCCACACTCCATCCACTCATACCAGAATCAGCATGGTAAAGTGATTAATGAGTGAGATGAAGACCAGACATAAAAGCCACACTGACCTCACCCGTATCATTTGTCCAGTGATGCCATGACGTGTGTGATATCCCTTCCCTGCCTGATGAAACCATGTTAAGAGGCAGTCATGGCTACATGTGAGCAGAGTGCAAATCTGAACCTGTGCCAGCTTTTCAGAGAACAACTTATCAGTGGAAGATGTCAGTGGAAAGGTGCAAATATGTAATCAAAGCTCTGTCCAAGCTAAACATCTGCCACCGTGCCTTTTTTCCTTCTTTTGTGGACAACACTGTTCCCTTTTTTTTCCCCATGTAGCAAGACTAATCAAGTGAAATACTAAAGTGAGATCACAATGGATGATTCAGAATCAAGACTGATGGATTTCTGATTAATGAAAACAAACTCCAAGAACCAAGTTAATTGATTGCATTTCTGAAGCACAACCGGAACCATATTCTTTGCGAAGAAATAAGAAAAAAGAAAGAAAGAAAGGAAAAACACATTTATCATTTAAAAATAAAGGAAGAGGCAGATTAATAGAATGGTTTCAAGTTCAGCTATGCAAATATAAAGTAGTTTGCATTACTTGGTTAGATATTTTTTTAAGCTATAAAGGCTTGGTCCAGATGAGACAACTTAAAGTTGAAAGCTTTCAGTGGAAGAGAGAGATTTATTTTTGACCATTGATTGCATGTTTTATTCAAACCCCTTTTCTTGTATTTGTAGGTTGTATTTGTAGCATATTGTATTTGAATATTAATAAACAGAGGAGACGTATAACCCTGCATGTCCTGGAGAAAAAGAACTCGCTTATGAGCCTTGGCTCTGCCTATTAAATGTTTTGAAAGGAAGGAAGAAAAAAAGAGAGAGAAGTTCACACTTGCTTTGTTTGTTCAAGAGCTCATTAATTTCAACACTCTTGTACCAGGGAGAATTTAGCAGTCCACAGTTGACTAAAATACAGGCTGCTTTATCTCTGGGGCTGCAAAGTTGTGAGTACACTTGCCAGAGAACAAATGCATTGCACTGCTCCATCAACATAATTTAGGATGGTCTTGTATTAGTCATATAGAAAAGGAAACGGAGGTGCGTACAAGGCAGAAAAAGCAAAATATTTGCTGATATTTCTGCTTCTGGGGCCATAACAAGATGGTGCATTGAACACAGAACATAGAGTTAAAGGGCTGGAAGGGACATTGGATGTAATGTATTGGTCACAATTGTTTTGAATCACTTGCTTAATGTCTAATCACTTGTTTGAATGTCTGATCTAGATTCTGTTGTTATGTAACGGCTGCTGTTACTTAAGCCAGACTTGCTGTCTCCAGGCTGGTAATTAGGTTTTGGGCAGGAAACTGTTACTTTAAACCTATTGGCTGCCGCCTGGAGGCTAACCATATAAATAGCTGCACAGCAGCTATTTGAGCTGCTTCTGTTCAGAGTTAAATAAACTTGTTGCTGTTTCAACACTCGTCTCGCTTAATGCCTTCAAGAATCAAATACCTAACATTGGAGGTATTCTAATCCAAACCCCTGCCCATAGCAGGAGGCCCTACACCAGGGGTAGCCAACCTTGGCTCTTTTATGACTCGTGGAGTTCAACTCCCAGAATTCCTGAGCCAGCCAGAAATTCTGGGAGTTGAAGTCCACGAGTCATAAAAGAGCCAAGGTTGCCTACCCCTACCCCATTCCGGACAAATGGGGTGAGCTTCTGTTACCTGCTCCAGCTCCTGCCCACTTAACCATTTGAAATCATGCAAATGCAAGTAGATAAATAGGTACCACTTCGGTGGGAAGGTAACAGCATTCCATGTGCCTCAGCATATAGTAGTCATGCTGGCCACATGATTATGAAAATGTCTTCGGACATTGCTGGCTCCCTTGGTTAAGAGAAATGAATACTGTTAAGTCCGGAGAATAATGGCGCTTGAGACGAAGCATCTTCCAACAAGTCTTTATTGTTTGCTCCATTCTACGAACAACGACAACCCCAGAGGCGCGCAAGCCTCTATATATACTCTCCGATCCCCGGACAATTCCCACCAGTCACAAGGCAGTCCTTTCCCGCCTTGCGCATGTGCGCAAGGCCGGCGCCGGTCAGTCTGGTCCCGGGCAGCTTTTGCAAATGCCCGGGACTCTTGCAACTTCCCACGCCTGCTTCTGCAGGCACGGGACACAACAAATACCACCCCTAGAGTTAGATAGAACTGGACAAGGGGAAACCTTTACCTTATAGAATTAGGACTTATTTCTATAATTTGAGAGCAAAGTTAGAGAATACAACAATTCTGGGAGACTAGCAATTGATTTTAGCAACATAAATATTTCACATTCACTCACTCACATGTTCAGTTTATGAATACCAAAAGGACATTCCTTGTCATTGGCCAAACAACAAAATGGTTTCTGGAGCCTTTTGTTGGATGAGAAGATGGGGCTTCAAACCTCTCTCTCAATCCCCTTATGTCCCTCGCCCCCATTCTCTTTTGTGTCCAGCCTGATGGATGTATCATCTCAATATCATAATCATTTATCAAAGTCTGATAAATGTCTATCTGGCCAAAATATTCCTTCTGGGACCATTCCATGATTGTAGGAATTACAAGAACTTTTTCAGATAAATGTTTCCCCAGATTCTCTTTTTCTTCATGTTTTGCCTTGGAAATATTGTATTTTGATGTAGCCTTGCAGAGGCATTCTTTTCAGATTCTATCTGGGTATACATATCCTACTGTGAGACCCAGTAGCTAACTACATGTGTCTGAAGGGCTGTGATGTAGAAGATGGGGGAGAATTAGTCAAAAGTATTCCAGAAGACAGGACAGACAAGAGGGGATTTAAATCATAAGAAGGTGGATTATAATTAGACATCAAACAGAATTTCCTAATGATAAAATATGTTCAACCGTAGAAAAGAACATATGGCAATTGGGGTCTCATTCTCACTGGAAGTATTTAACTAGGCTGGTCAGCTGTCCATCCATTATGATGTAGTAGTAGATTCCTGCCCTTGAAACAAGGTTGGACTAGATGACCTCCAATCAATCCTTATATTCTATGATTCCCTGAAACCTATATTGGTTTTATATTGTTTTAAATCTCAGATAATCTTAGGAATTGAAGCTTAGGGTTGGTGCTAAAATCTATCTTTAGAGACATGTCAGTGAAGATTCTCAGTCATCCAGGTAGAGTTGTCTGGAAGTTGAGTTAGGGCAACTGGACTTATTTTCTTTTCAGTTTGAAACATTTTTCAGTCTACTGAAAAAGCTTCTTGGATAAGCAGCAGAACATTTCAAACCAGAAAGAAAAGATGTCCAGTTGCCAGGACCCAACTTCCAGACTATCTTTGGAGATATTACTTCCTAGATTAGATTCCTAGATCTCATAATTTACTGCTATAAGAGAATCATTATTAAAATGGATTTAGGTTCATGTGATATATATATATTGAGTATTAAATGATGTCAACATGAGGCAAATGGATTCCTAAATGGCTCTCCCAGGAAAATATCTTCCATAGGGTATTGGGAATAATATATCACAGGAGTGATTTGAAAGAGCAGTGATAGCTGATGATAGATTGAGTGACATGATGAGTTTCTGCCTCCAAGAAAATATGCTTACTTGCACAATCATATTTAATCCAATTAACAACAGCAAGTCTAGATCCATGAAGAAGCCTGGTCCAGGGAGGGAAAAATGGTGAAAATTGCCATAATAACCAAATGTTTACCGTCACCTGGACTGGCTTTCCATTTCTGTTTTTTTTCTCATCACTTTCATTTTTATGCCACAAAACCGCAGGAAGACTTGATCACCGCAGGAGCCATATCTGGAGGCCACAATCTGGAGGAACAGCTGAAGGAAAAGGGAGCTGAAGATTTCAGAGGGTCCCAAATCTATTTCTTTCCAGCATCTTTGAAATTCAGGAGTGTCAGATGTTTGGCAGAGTTAACAGAGATATCACAGATGTTGCAATGTCATTGCACAAATGATAGAAATTGTGCATAATTTCCATCATGTCACTTTCAACTTCAGATGCCCATGGTGGGAGGTCCAGCCCAAGAGATTTGCTTGAGACTCAGAGAACAATTGTTACACCGTGTCCCAGATAATCATAGAAGATTTAAGAATGCTACTAAATTTAAGCAGTGACATCCAATAGGTTTCAGACAACAGAGTCTATGCTTTCCTTTATCTTAAACTATAGCTGCCTATTCTCAGTTGGGAACTGCAGATGATTCATGTTTTTGTTTACACTGGGGAGTAAAATATCACCCCCTGCTAGACTTCTTATCAAGATATTAAAGAGAGAAAAGGAATCTCTGGAAAAGAAATCTAACTTTCTCGTGGGTTCTGACTGAGTTACTACAAATGGTAGCAAATTCTCAACCTCCCAAGTTGAGAGGCTGAAAATATCCTGGCTCTCTCATAGGGTTGAAGGGAGGATCAATCCAATTTATGATTCATGAGTCATAAATGTCTAAACTCTAATTCAGACATGTCAAACTCACGACATCACGTGACGTCGCACAACGTATCGGAGCTTTTTCCCCATTGCCAGCAATGGGGTGGGTGCAGTTTCCTCATGACACGTCCAGCCCGTGGGCTGGCAGTTTGACACCCCTGGGTCTAATTTGTACCTCCTATTCTCCCATAGGATATATTTCAAAATAACAGCTCCATCTTGTTAACATATGAATAGTGGCTTAAAGCAGGGGTATCAAACTGCCGGCCCGCAGGCCGGATGCGTCATCCAGAAGCCATGCCCACCCCATTGCCGGCAATGGCAAAACCGTGCCGATATGTTGCGCGATGTCACGTGACATCGTTAGTTTGACCTGTCTGGCTTAAAGGAACATATTTAGTAGGGTTGTGAAGGATGGCTTAGAGATCCTGTGTATTATCAGCTATTTGCAGAAACTTTTCTAAAAGAAAAGCAAGACCCAGAAATTCAAGAATCCCAAGAATTTAGAAGAACACTACTAAAAAGCTGAACGAGACATGTATATAATCACTACAGTTGCCACCACTAAATCTGATATTGATATGAGACTACATATTTTGTACTCTATGCATGATTGACATCATTATGGCTTGGACCAGATGTTTATAAGCAGCAATATTTTTAGCCAGGAATGTTTTTGCATTTGCTTGCTCAAATTCTCCATGCAGAGGAGATCTCTCCCTGGGCTAGATACACAAGGTACACAAGGTCGAACAATCCTGTTGCTGGAATAGACAATCATTTTCCTGTGGCACTAATTCAGAACCAGAGTGTTCTAGCAGTTACTTCTCAGGAAATTGAACAGCACCCTTTGGGAAGCCACAATATTTATTGTTATCATATCTTTTGTGGCTTTGAAAATGTTGCTTTTTTTCTGCAAGTCCTTAGTAGACCATCTTTGAGGAAAATGCATATTGCATATTCACCTACACTTCGCCCAACCTAAGTGGGCGAAGACAGGATCACCTACCTATTGATCGATGACATTATTACATTCATAGTGTCAACTCTGATTGTGTAATTACATTATCTCTGATGAAGTTGGGTCATTTGTGACTAATTCTGAGCCAATGGGGTGTAGAGGTGAAAATGTTGAACCCCGGCAGGAGAGATACAGGTTAAGGCCCAGTGGTGGGATTCAGCCAGTTCGCACCACTTCGGCAGAACCGGTAGCTAATTTTTTTGTTGCTCAGACCCAGAATGGATTTCCGGAAGCGGCATCCACACAGAGAACTGGTTGTTCACATATTTGAATCCCACCACTGTTAAGGCCCCCCAGAGTCATGAAAACCTGGGAGTACTGTAGTCCTTCTGTCTCAAGGGGATTATTGTGAGGATAAAATGAAATTCTCTACTTAAGTAAGTGTCTGAGAAATGGCAGAATGTAAATCTAACAACATATTAGAAGAAGGAAACAGCAGCAGCCAGAAAGAAAACAACACTGAAGAAACTTTAATAGGAAATCAGAATGATTTGGCCCATAGGCAGGACATATTCTAGAAATCAAGAGAGATTTTCAGTTTTCATTTACAAGCAAGACAACCTAAGATGTTTCTGTTCAAATGTAATGTCTGTTTCCTGATTCCTAACCAGCAGTTGCTAAGAACAGGGCCAACAAAGTCAACCTAACTTGTAATGTATTTGTTTTAGACTGAATTTTAAATCTTTCTGCTTCAGGATTAGAAACCAGGAGCAACCTAAACCAAAAGAGCAAACATATAATCAACATAATGATCACTAATATTATCTTGCACAGCTGTTATGCTCCAATATCTTCATAGCACTAGAAGTAATTCAGGGCACACCCCTTACAGGTGTCAGACTTTGTAATGCTGATTTTACTAACTCACCACATTAACTGACTCTGCTTTGAGACTGAGTTTCCTTTGTTGATATTGATAGATTAGACCAGTGTTTTTCAACCTTGGCAACTTAAAGATGGGTGGACTTCAACTCCCAGAATCCCCCAGTCAGGAGTCTGGTCTTCTGCCCAGTCCTTCTCTCAAGACCAGGGCTTGCCAACAGCAGCTGCCTCCCTCCTTGGGCCTTGGGTGAAGACATTGCACCTCTGGGACTTCACCTCCCTTCCTCCAGGGAAGTTACCCATGGACTTTTCTTCTCTTTTACCAGAAGCTAACCACTGCTCTGCACACTCATGTAACTTCATTCTCCAGCTTTTCTCTCCAATTCACACAGGTTTTTCTCTCTTCTCCTTCTCCCTGCCTCCAAATTTGGGTCAGAAAGCAGCAGGTTCCTCAGCAACTGAAAAGTTGGATGTCCTTCCAGGGGTCTAGTCCTCAGTATCTACGTATCAGGTTGGACTAGTGCAGTGGTGGCGAACCTATGGCACGCGTGCCAGAGGCGGCACTCGGAGCCCTCTCTGTGAGCACGCATGCCATGCCCTGGAGATAGAAACCGTCCTCTTCAACCAGCCGCCCGCTAACTCGCCGAGGTCCCATGTGGCCGGATGCATCTCAGCACCCATGCGCTTGCTTGCCCCTGTGTGCGGGGGCCAATGGTGTCAGGCAGCAGCCACCCCGGCACCTGCCTCGCCTTGCCCTGCGACATGGCACCCCCACCCTGCCTCGCCTTGCCTCGCCTCACCCCACAGAACCAGCCTCCTGCCCACCGCCCCACCCGCCAGAGATCCCTGGATCTCCCCCAGCCCTGCCCGGCCCCCACAGGCGTCCCTCCCCATAAGCAACATCGGGCTGGCCACCCATCTCCCATGACCAGTGTAGCCATGCCCACCCAACAGGCCACGCCCACCCGGCACCCGGCAATACATAAGTGGGTTTTGGGTTGAAGTTTGGGCACTCGGTCTCTAAAAGGTTCGCCATCACTGGACTAGTGGGACTGTTGTTGCTTCATCTCCCACAGCAAGCCTGCTAGGAGGCAAGTCAACTCATCAGTGCTGGCAACAGCCAGAAAGCCAGAACTGAACTTCTCCCTCCTTTTTTTCCTCCATTTGCTGACTCATGCCAACAGAACAGCAGCCAGGCCAGGCCATTAAAAACCATATATCCCATACTGCATATGATTGTCTCATATGTTTTTCCTGGAAAGTTTTTTTTTTTCCCAACTCTCCAATCTTGCCCGATGCCTTAGGATTTCCCTTGCTGGTTTCCCATCCAGGGCACAACCAGCATAAACCCTTTTCAGATTAGCCAAGGTCAGTTGGATGCCACCATGTAAGGTTACACCAAGAAGCTTTTCGGCAGACCCTGTAAGATGATGTGCTTTCTAAATGAAATCTTTGTAAATAATCTTGTTATGAAATCAGCAGACTTCAGTAAATCTCTTGCTTCAGTAAATAGTTTGACTATCCCCAGGTTCTCATTTTCTGCTCTTAACATTATATTCTAGCTGGGTTATCCATCAGAATTCAGGCTGCATTGATTCGTAAGCAAGGCAGATGGTTTATTAACTTCTGGCACACTTATTCTCGGCTGATGATAAAGCTTAGAAAACAAGAACACAATTCAGCATAATTAAACTCTTTTTGTCATGCAAAATGTGTCAACCCAGTCTGAGAGGATATTTTTATTTAGCATACAAGGGAATTGCTCACTGTCTGACCTCTGAAGCACATCAGAGCCTATATTGTTGCTGTATTAAAAGTATATGACAACATCAATACAAACGAGGATCAAAAGTGTAAATTTTACTGATTGTGGCATTGCTAAAAGCATCAGTCTAGCTTAATTGACTATTGACAATTGACTTAATTGACTATTATTTATCTCTTGCCTTTCATCTGGGAATTCAAAGCTGCCTACATAAACAGCATCTCCTGGTATTTTTCCCACAACCACACCCCTGGGGGTAAAGTTGTGCTAACGTTACCCAGTGATCTTCCACAGCCTTGAATCAGGGTCTTTCTGTTCATAGTCCAATGTTTTCCTCACCATATCAGCCTGGATCTCAACACAGTCGCCTACCCAGACAGCTGTAAAAATAAAATTCCATCACTTCTAATCTCTCACATCTTCCATGGTTGAGAAAAGGAGAGAAGTGAAAACCTGGAAGGAAAGATTTGGATAAACACTTTGGTCAGGAAATTGTATTTCTGTTGCCTGCCTTTGGTAGATTAATATAGTAAATATGAAAAAGAAACAATGTCCAGAACATTTTTGGAATAATTTTATTGTTCATGCGTTGCATAATTACATAATACTGTATATTTTGCATTAATATATTATTTAAACTAAACAGACTTCTTAAGGCACTTCCATGATCTTGTGATCTCGGTCCAGATATTCCAAATAGTTGGATTTTCTTTATTGCCTGTATTTGAAGGGTTTCTTCCTACTTTTCATTTATTGTTCCCATGAATGTCTGTTTGGCTAACACACATATTTCTTCAGGGGGGGAGAGAGAGGGGGGTTGTCAGTGGTTTTCTCATTTGAAATGCAAGCTTCATCAAAAATTTCACCTCTGCATTTTGAAAATCAAGATCTGAGTGAATATTTATTTTCTTTGTTGTTTTCAGCTTCCCCCAATTACAAGCAGCCATGTTTGAACAGTGAATAAACGGTGATGATCCAGCCATCATCTTGACTTTTTTGACCACCTTATGGATTTCCCCTGTCTCTTTAAACATTAAATAACTTGTTGAATTCATACTGAGTCTGCCCCTGTGAGATACAGTAGAGCAGAGTGTTCTCAGAGGGTCAAAAAGTCAAGATGGCAGCCACAACCACCTCCTTACTATGGATTTAAAAATGGAGCCAGGTTTTGGTAGTTGGGGCCACTTTCCTGTCTCATGCAAAGAAGGTTGCAGGATTCATTTGAAACAGGCAGAATAAACTCGGTGGATAAGTCATTCAAATTACTTTTATACCAGGCATCCTCAAGACATTAACTCACAGTTATTGTAGAAGTTCTTCCAGAATGTAGATTGTAATCTGGACCCATCTCACAGGTAAAAGAATAATGGATTTCCCCATTCTACGTAAATGTTACATGCTGCTACGGGGCTCCTAGTCTAGCCTCATGGCTAGGATTCATGGAAAGCCAATAAAACCTGGCACATAACAGGATATCTGGTAATAAACCACAAGACCCTCCCAGTAGCCAATCAGAACACAGATATAACCATGTAACAACTAAAACTACATTTCCCACAAGGCTACCCTTAAGGGGACAGCACTTTAACCCTTAAAATGCTACTTGCTCTAGACACAATTTCCTAAGCTAGCTATACACTCTGATCAGATGGCTACATACTGGTCCAGCACAGCCACCATCCTGATTTTTTTTGAACTTCCTGTCTGTAGAAATCCTACTCAGAGGCTGGCCACAAGGCAAAGGGGAACTTCTCCCGAAAGGAATCTAATTGTCCAGCAGCTCCTATAAATTCTCCAAAGAGAAAGAGATGTTACAAATCTCATCACATTTTAAAGCATCTGATCTGCAGAAGGTTGCAGTGCCTCAGATAAACAATGAACTACTGCTCTGCCAGAAGCAAAGCTGAAAGGGATTTGGTACAAAACATTCAGACGGTTCCCAAATGAGTGTTTCAAGATATTGCTTCTTTTTCATAAGTATCTGACCTTGCAGGACATTGCGTTAATCTATGCTGCCAATAAAGCAGTTTTAAAAGGGCCTGCTTTGTCTCCTAACTCCAGAAATTAAATTAGATCTAGGACAAGTAAGCTAAGAGGAAGCCAGCTATGGAGGTTTTTCATTGCTTCACAAATCCATATATATAATATATGATAACAGTGTGTGGGTACATCAAAGGGAAATGGTTAGGAATTCCATTCCATGTCCACAAGAAATAATGAGTACAACTTGCAACTATCATGATTTCCCTTAAATATAAGGAAAAATTTGCTGAAAGTCAAATTTATACAAGAATGGAATAATCCACCTATGAAGGTTATGGATTTTCTGTCTTCAGAGGGTTGAAGGCTGACAGCCCCCTCTCAACCAGGGTTTAATTAGGTTTCCTGCACATTGCAGATGTTTGAACTAGATCTATGTATCTCCACCTTGGTAACTTTAAGAGGTATAAACTTCAAGTACTGGTTGAGGGATTCTAGGAGCTGAAGTCCACACCTCTTAAAGTTGCCAATGTTAGAAACACTGGAGTAGATGATCCTTCTGTCCACCCAAAAAAGTCCAGGAAGGGCTGAGAAAATGTCCAGTCAACTTGCACAAACCAAACTAACTAGATGTCTATGGAGATTCTCAGTCATCCAGGTCATAGTTATCCCAAAGATGCTTGTTTTTTTTTTTCATGAGGCAACTGGACTTTCTTATTTTTCTTTGAAGACGTTTCGCTTCTCATCCAAGAAGCTTCTTCAGCTCTGACTGGACTTGGACTTCAGCCCTTTCCATTCCCCACCATCCAGTCAGAGCTGAAGAAGCTTCTTGGATGAGAAGCGAAACATCTTCAAAGAAAAACAAGAAAGTCCAGTTGCCTCGTGAAAAAAAGCACCTTTGGGGCAAACTAACTAGATCAGTGGTTCTCAACCTTTTTAATGCC